>NC_138229.1:7941032-8198532 GCF_964197995.2 Scardinius erythrophthalmus
GTGTCATGCACATGCATATTACGTGTTCAATCTGTAGTGTTTCATCACCATCTAATGGCCTGGCAGCAAATTACAGCGTTTTTTTAGCCGTTTTCGCGGATCCGTGTAAAAAGGGATCGTTTTGACACTGGTGTCATCTGTAGTGTACTTGGAAAACTAAAAGTTTTAAGCATATCGTTGTCGTGTAAACTTACCCTAAAACACAACATAGTGCAAAACGTAATTCAAAGGTACTGTAAAACACCTGTGACAAATCAATACAGAAAATGCCTTTATAACACTAAATTGTGCCTTATTTTTACAGAATTTTCTTATAGAGTAGATAAATATTCCTTGCACATCAGAATGTTTACAGGCATCTTATTTATTGCAATGTTTCGGTTCATTTGCATGAGGCATGACTGAAACGTTGCAATAAATATTGATTTTATTTTTCAATCTATTAACTTGTGTGTTTATGTAAATTGATCTCAAACTCCTAGCTAGCATAGCTTTTAGAATAGTTATGCAGTTAAAACTAAGCAGTTTACTTTGATTCTACTTTAAAACAGTATAGCGTTGTGTATTCACTTATGCTGCTGCTGTTGTATTTGTTGTGACTTTCTGTTATTTCTCATGTGGTGACCTTTTTTATTTTTGTGGTTTGTGTGTTAAATACTTTTGAACAGCTTATGAAATGTAGAAACATTTTGTTAGCAATGCAACACAGCTCAGTTGGACCCTTCTGTTAAATGTAGTTGGAACCCAGTTCTGACACTTGATTTCACTTGATCACCTCCTGGTCATCGCGATTTGGTCAACATATTTTGTTGATCCTAGAACAACAGTCCTGTGCGAAAATGTTGCCCTAACCCTATCCCTACCCCTAAACTTAACCCATAACTTATCCCTAAAATCAGAGGGGAATGATGGTGAATAGCACTGATCTAGAAGCACCTGGTTGTAAGAATAAATTTGACAAACTGTAAACTTGCCCCTCAGATCTGATTGGGTGATTGGAATATTGTTCCAGGATCAACAAAGATGTTAATCTAGGAACATGTTTTTATTTTTATTTTTTATTATTAATATTTTGTTAGTTCTCTCTTGTTTTTGCATGTGTTCATAATTTCTTTGTATGACAGCCTGGCCAAAAATTATGTCCACACAATTTTTCATGTTTCATGGCATTATCACAAATAAAACAATTGACTCCAAGCATAACTACGCAATATGCTTACAAAATCGGTAACACTTTAGTTTAGGGTACAGTTCTCACTATTAACTAGTTGCTTTTAGCACACACATTACTATTGGCTGTTTATTAGTACTTATAAAGCACATATTAATGACTTATTCAGCATGACCATATTGGACCCTAATCTTGTGTGACCACAAAATCTTTAACAAATTTGTAATAATATTTTAACAAAAGGTGAACATGTCAATTTTCCTAGGCCGGACATTCTGTTTTGGCCACTAAATACAGAATATATAATAAAGAGGGAAGTCAAACACAGATAAAACTATCAAGGTCATAATGTCATGTAGCTATCCATCTTTGACCATTTAACTACACAGACCTGCCAAACTTTGATTTATCACAAATAAAAAATCTCTTCCCCCTTAACAGTAATTTATGCACAGCCACTGTCAGCAGAAACAAGCTCTTACATTGTAAATGTCTCTGAGTTGTTTTATCGCTCTTCTCATGCGTAGTTGGTGGTGATTGTGAATGAGACCCTGGTCATCGTCTACCAGCAGCACTCTGAACGGCCTCCCCTCGCTGGCCTGAATGATGTACAGCGTGAGGCCATGGTTAGTGGCGTAAAAGAGATTGAATACACAGGGAAGTCAAACATTAGAATGCACTGGATTATGAGTGCCAGAGAGAGCAGCAGATGTCTGGTTCTCACTCTCTCCTCGTATCAGCCCGGCTAAGACAGCTGCGGAAGAGAGCGTGGGATGTGGAATTGGAGAGATGGAGAGAATGGCCCATTATCATAACAGCAATACGGCAAACAATCAGGGAGAGAATGATGGCGAGACGGCAGAGAGTGGGATGCAGAGGAGGATAAGTACATATGAAGACAAGTGGTGAGAGAGAGAGAGAGAGAGAGAGAGTTAGAGAAGAGCAAAAATGAGAAACGGAATAAAAAAGAGAAATGCAGGAGCTGAGAAAAACGGAAATGGAATAACAGCAGAAGAGGCGACAGACAATTCTAAAATCAATTTCTCTTAAAATCCACCATTAGCTGCTATAGTTCAGAGAACACGATGTACCTTTTAGCATTTTTCCATCTTACGGTTTGAATTGTACATTTCACATTGTACAGAATCACTCTAAAATTTGACTTGCTAAACTAATTCAATTAATGAGTAAAATGACACAAAAGATTGTCAATTTCCTTATATTATATATCCAATTGGATGGATTGTGTTGTCAATTGGTTGAGTCTATGCATGACTTAATATGATACAAATATTAAGTGCTACTTCATTAATTTAACCATATCATGCCAAACTCTTTCACAATAAATTAGGATAATCTAGGACATTGGGTAACCTATTGCTTTGTATATTTAGCTGGGTTCCCTTTCGAAAGGGAACTCGCACTGCGTCGATGACGCTATGGGCCCTCCACATGAACCGGTGTCTGAAAAGCTATCCAATGACGGAAATCGATATTGACCGGCGACAGCCTATGGTGTCACTACTAGTGCGCCACGCCACTCGGAGGCTCGCGAGTTTGAGCTGCCGGAGGAGGATGTGTTGTCACTAACATCCTCTGATCTGACAGTGAGTGTTCTGCTGGCAGCCCAAGGAAGCAGGAGATGGCTGATGAGGGTGAAGAGGATATACAACCCGAACCCTGTTAAGCAAACTACGCTGATGTTGAAGGGATGCGCGAACACGGGTATGTGTCGATGCCTCAATTGACGAGAGGTTCACGAACTATCTCTCAGTTGGAGAGGCATCGACACTTTCGGACCCCCTGGCCATATTCTATATGCCATATTCCATATTCCATTAAAGCTGTTGGTTTCAAGCCTTTGAGCAGCCTTGGAAGGCCTTCCGTTGTTCGGAGGCCACTTTGAGGCTTATAGCTTGGGCAGGGAATAATTTCACTGACTGTATGTGACCCGAAGGGGGAGTGTTTCTTGGCATTTTCTGTGAAAATAACTGCCATTTCTGACGTTTCTGTCATAAGCCATAATTGGCATGCACTCCCCCCAGCATAATGGGATTGTATATCGTTCCCCATAGCATCATCGATGCAGTGCGAGTTACGACTGTAACCTCTGTTCCCTGTGAACAGTGAACGAGACACTGCGTCGTTCACCATGCCTCGGGGATGCCTGCTGAACAGTCCCTTTAGACCAGTGGTTCTCAAACTTTTAAGCCAGCGACCCCTAACATCACAACATCGACGAGAACTCGCGACCCCCACTACCGCAGCATACACAAACAATAAACAAAAAAAGTTGTTTTAAATCCTTCACAACCTTTCAATTATGTTGCATCCAATTCCAATGTATGCTTTCCGCCACAGAATAAAAAATAAAAAAGGTAATTGCGACTTTATATCACGCAATTCTGACTTTATGACTCGAACTGCAAGTTTATATCTCACAATTCTGAGAAAACAAGTCAGAACTGCGAGATGTAAACTCGCAATTTTGAGATAAATATTCAAAATTATCTTTTAAAATGTTTTCTTATGTGGCGGAAACAAGCTTCCATAACTTCCACTATATTTACTGTATATAAATTTAGGCTTACCTTTCAGTGGGATGGGTGCACAAAAGCTTAATCTGTGGCCTGATGGTCTATACGGCTACTCACAGATCATCCTCAACATCAAGACGTGATCTGTATTTATTTTTCATGTATGTTACAGCAGAAAAAGTCTGCTCGCACAAATATGTAGATCCAAATGGATCTGTATAACTCTCTGTATACTTCTGCTACTGCGATCCAAAATTCAGGCAGTGTGGAACTGGAAAATATATATTTTTTTAATGTTCGATCACTGGACAGCTCCAGCAAAGCATCTTCCAGTTTTGTGGGGAAATTAGTTCTAGTTTTAGTGAATGGTTGCCGTATCCAGTCATTGAAAATACTTATGGAATTGTTCCAAAAGGCCATGGAGATGACCAGTGATGTGTGTTTTCAGGTTGCCGAGACTCAGTCCACTCTCCTCCAGATGTTCATCCAGTTCAGGAAACATCTCCACATTACCTTGTTCAACTCGCTCAGCCCATCTTTCCAGCTTTTTCACAAATGCATACATTTTCTCATTCATTGTCAGGATGTTTGTGTTTGGACCTTGTAATGAAAGATTAAGCATGTTAAGCCTTTCGAATATACAAGCCAAAAAAGCAAGTTTTGACAACCAATCTGGATCTACCAGGTGGTGCTCGAATTCAGATTTAGATTCTTTCAACAAAGGGTGCACTTCCTCACACACACTGTAAAAAATTATTCTGTGGCTTAGTAAATATTACAGAAATTTTTAACTTTATTAACTTAATAAAATCTCTGTATATTGTTTACTTGATTGTTTGAGTTAAACATACCAAAATAATTGAGTAAAAATCCAACAGTTAATTTTATCTAAAATTTACAGATATATTTAAGTTTTTTTCAATAAAATAATTTAGTATTTGACTAACCAATTATTTCTTTATAATATACTTAATATATATGTGAAATTTCTATCAAAATATTTGAGAATGTTTAATTAAACTGATCTGTTTCAAGAAACAAAAAAAATACTTAATTCAAATCAATATTATTAATATATTTAACACGCTCTTAAAATTGAGTAAGTTTACTCAATTAAAACAATGCCCCCCCTCCCCCACCCTCTGACGTGACGAAAACTCGACGGTTGGAGTGAGCGTGGCTGTTTGAACTCTCCAGTCTCCAGAACAACAGCTCTCTTCTCAGCGTCGCAGATTTGGTGCATTTTCACTGTGAAATTCAGGTTGGTGTATGTTTTATTTTATCTATAAAATCATTACTGTGCTTTAAATCATATTTAATGCAAAACAACATAGCCTACAGAGGCGTAATTCGACACCTAAACGAGACGAGAGCCGCGTTTGTCTTTTTGCGTGATTGAAACGCTTTGCATAAACACATGACTGACTTTCATAATGATAATGAATATAATTATTATCATTTGGATGATAAAATGTCCTCAGAACTATCACTTTTTGTTTATTGGCAGGTTATGTCAGTCGCTCGCAGTATATTTCGGCTGTGCCTCGACTGTGAGTGAAGCAGGACGGCGGTATGAAGTTCAAAGTTCACCCGCAGAGCACGAGTCTGTCTCCGGCACGAGGACCAGCGCAGATTCGGTGGATATTGGATAACAGAGTGGTTGATTACACTTGAATTAGGCTACCTGAATGTTTAAATATTTCATTTTTACTTGTTAAATAAGTTTAAATGCAGGCAATATTGTATACATGTTAAAAACAGTCTAAAATGTGCTGTATTGCTGTACTCATTGAAAATAAAGGCCAATGTAATGTATAATGGTGGTTGTCTGGAGTACTATTTTACAAAGGTTTAGAGAAAATAAAAAAGTTAATATTACTCATTAATAAAAACAGTTAATATTACTCATAAATATTGTTTTTTTAATGTTTAAATGTTAAATTATTTCTACTCAATTTTATTTGTTAATGTACCAGATGCAGTTACTCAGATTTACTTAATTTTTTTACTTGCATTTACTCAATTCATACAGTATATTTCATTGATTTCACAGCTTTAAAATTTACTCAATTTTTTTGAGTGTAAAAATGTTTCACCAATAAAATTGAGTAAATAATAGTTAAACTTTTTACAGTGCAGTTTGTAAAGCCGGTTGACATCCTGCGAGATAAACACCGGACTTCGGTATGACACAGCAGCGCTTCGTGCTGCGAACCCATCTCATTGCAAAGGCTGGCTAGCAGTCTACTGTTTAACTGGACGTGATTTTATGTGATTTACAATTTTGATTGCACCTTTGAGAACACTGTTAAGCTCACTGTCAAGTGCTCTGCTAGCAAGAGACTCATGATGAATGATGCAGTGCGTAAACTTAACATGAGGAGCCACTTCTAAAACCTTTGCCTTGAGTCCCTTGTTTGTACCTACCATTGCACCTGCACCACCAGTACATACACCAACACAGTTATCGCATGAAAGTCGCATCTCTTTTAGTCTGGTGTCCAGCTTGTTGAAAATGTCACTGCAAGTACAAGTCCCCTCCAGCACTGAGCAGAAGAGCATTTCCTCATGCAGTTTTCCATCAAATGTGTATCTAATGAATGCCAGCAACTGAGAAGAATTAGAAACACCAGTAGATTCGATTCGTCGACCTGTAACGCATATCTATTTCCATTTAACCTATCAATCAATTGACTCTTAATGTCTTTTGAAATATCATGAATACAGCAAGCTATTGTGTCCTTCGACAATGGGACAGTCATAAGCTCACTTGCAATTTTCTCACCATGCAAGGCCCGACACATGGCCACAGCTGCAGGCTTTATCAAGGTTTCCCCGATCGTGTGTGGCTTTTTGGACTGTGCCACCTCATAAGTTGCCTTCAGAGCATTAGCAGTAATTTGGGTTTGTTGTGTGAGTGTGCGTTTATGAATCTGTAATTCCTTCTCTTTTCTGCGAAAAAAGTCTATAGGTTTTTCAACACAAGTACACAAGTTGTTTGTGTACACAGAGTTCACTAAAAAGAAAGATTTTGAACAACTCACTGTAGCTGTGTCCGCCGGCCTTTTGTCAGTCAAAAATAGTCGATCTCCGAATGCGAATGAACTGACTCTGAATTTTAGTATTGTTTCTTATATGAGGATCCAGGTCAATATTTTCACTAACGACAAAACGACAAATTATCTGTGAATTTATATGGAACTAAGCTTTAGGAGCTTTCCATCTTTATTCTCCTCCCTGTTACGTTGCATTCGGAGATCGACTATTTTTGACTGACAAAATGCCGGCGGACACAGCTACAGTGAGTTGTTCAAAATCTTTCTTTTTAGTAAACTCTGTGTATACAAACAATGTTCTCAATGCTTAAGTTCATGTGTAGACCCCCTGGTGATACTTCGAGCAAAGTTTCATGTTGTGTTGAGCCTTCTTAGTGTTTAGCGATTTTTGATGCTATCATATAAAAAAGGTCACAGCACCCCCAAGCACTCCCATTCAAATGGCAATTTGACCAAAAATGAAAATACGCTCAAACTTAAAAGTGGCGTTTCCATTCTAATTATGCTTTTAAACGAAAGTTTGCCTCGGGTAGATTAACAAAAAGACCCTATAGGTTGAATTATGGCGAGAGTTACCCTTTAATACTTCCGGGTCGCACTAGTATTGACATCATAGGCTGTCGCCAATATCGATTGCCTTGATTGGATAGCTTTTCAGACACTGGTTCATGTGGAGAGCGTTCCCCATAGCACCATTGACGCAGTGTCTCGTTCCCTGTTCTCAGGAAACAGAGGTTACACTCGGAACCTATATGTTTTCATATGATTGAGTGTAAGTGTTGCGGTTACACAGTCACAGTAACCTGCAAAAGTCGATAGTGCAAAAATGTCTCAGATTGGCCAAATTCACCAACTGCTTTTCTATCAACAGGGTGCTTTATCTGCTACATGAGCTGAAGGCCAATATACAGTAGCTCCCATTTTGTTCATGTCTACTAAAGAAAATGTGAATAAATGGGCCTTAAACCACCTGGTTTCATTTGCTAGTGACTATTTAAGAAGAAGAAAAAAATAAAAAGGAACCTCTAAAAATATACAACAAAGCTATTTACACTGAAACCTGATGTGAGGCCATTGCATGAAACCTTGAGCAGAAAAATGCTAAATTAAGTTACTTAAAATGTTAAAATAAACACAATCAATTTTAGGATGATCCTTCAAAATGAAATAATTTGAAATAACATCACAATAAAAAAATAACATTTTAAAATATATTAACATAGAAATCATTGTAATAATATTTCACAATATTACTGTTAACTGTATTTTTGATCAAATAAATGCAGTCTTGGTGAACATAAGAGACTTTCAAAAACATTGAAAACTTCGCTCTGAGTAAGCTGACCTATGACTAATGAAGTAAGCAGTTCTTTAAAGTTTTAGAGAGACAAAAATGTTTGGTAGATCCATAGGTTGTATGAGAGAGAGACAGAGGAATTCACATGCCCATGGGAAAGGAATCTTGAACATTTTTCTCAGGGCAAGGCCACAGGCCTTGCAGGAGGCTACTTGAACGCAGAGTATGAAGAGTATTCAGCATAATTAGAGAAAAGATGGATCTGCCCAGTATATACAGCCCTGAAACTCATTATCCACTGCCGGCTGGCCTCTTTGTCCGGTCGGAAATCTGCACAGACAGATCTGGGGCCAAACGGGTCTTCATTTATCAGGCAGGAATTAGCAGTGGCTTAGGTTTGACAAGCAACTGATTAGCCAAAAGTTTATCCGGACAAGAAACAATATTTGAAAACTTCTCAAACATTTCTCAAGACATCTACTGGTTTTTGGCATCTTTTTGCATCAAAACATCAACAGATTGTTCTATATTCTTATATGAATGAATTTCACCTAATCATTTGTAAGTATTTGCATGTCTGTCTGCATTTTATAATATACAAGCAGCAAGTTATGCATCAAGCATATCAAACACCACCCAAATAAGTAACGCTACATTAGCTCCACAGCTGGGGGAAGGCATCAGTATTTGGGCCATTGCTCTAGGGTCAAACAGTTATCCATTACTGACAGACTGCACAGGAGTATGAAACACTCGCACAGCTGCATCTCAGTCTATAAACTCACCATGCACAGGCAGCAGAGTCTAGAGGGACTCATCACTTCTGGATTCAATCTTCTAGTGTTGAATGTACCACTTCACACTGAGATTAAGCTTTAACAGCACCTCTGATCTGCTGCCTCACACAATCTATCTGGAACAAGAATTATGATATCAAGAGAAGTGGAAGTGGAGATGACAAACAACTTCATACTATACAATAAAATGCATGTCATTATTTCCTCAAGTAGAGTTCAGGATCAATATCTTATACAGCTCAAAATGGCAACATTTAATTAATTCATTTATTTTTTTAAAAGCTACTTAAAAACTCAAAATTGATATCTTTCACTACACACTGTCAAAAATAAACAAGTAACTACACAGTTTACATTTTAATCAGTGTGAACTATCTCATAAGAGTCACCTGTGCGTTGTATTCTTTTGATTCATTTTCATTATTCTGGAATCAGTTTGACTACACTGGTTGTGCCATATGGTTTAATTCACTAAAAAGAATGACTCATAAGAGTCATTCGTTGAGGAATCAGTTGGATGCACTGGTTGAGCTATATGGTTTTAATTCACGAAAAAGAATCAACTTATAAGAGTCATTCATTCCAGAATCTGACTACACTGTGACATTATTGAGCTCCAGTAGCCATTTCACTTCCTCAGAGTGCCATAAAATGAGCATGTCTTTAAATATAGATTCTATTCTTTGTTAGCAAGTGTAAAATAAATGTTAACGTAAAACAGCCCCTGGCAACTTCTGCTTGTCTAAATGTACATATGAATGTTGAAAGAAGTTTATGAAAGCTTTATGAGCCATTAAAAGCAGTCTACAGTCCACTTCTGTCTTTTTCTCACTCTCTGCTCAGGCTCTCTCACACAGCACTGAACTAATGTAAGAGTTCAGCTCTCTTCATTGTGTTTTGTGAGATGGCCTCCTCCTCAGGTTCCTGAACCCCACAGTAATTAGTTGTTCCAGGCATCTCCACACGAGTGAGGTGTTCAGAGAGTCGGTGCTAGAGCTCCACAAATAATATGATCAAATAATATAATAAAACAATAGTTCTATTTAGAACCATTATCCTCCTGAAGAATACATTTAGGCTGATACGGTTCTTTGTGTCAGGATTTACAGTTCTTTATTTCCCACCCTTTTGTTTTTTAAATCTTTATCTGTCAAAAAATTCTAAATTTAAAATTACATTGTGTCTGGTTTTCTTGAGTTCAGCCATCTAGGGTGTCATGTACACTTGATGTAAGTTTGTAAATGATCCTTTTAAATTGCGACTGGTTTACAATTATACTGTCCTTTTTTTTCTTTTGATTTTTTTTTTTTTTTTTAAGAGTCATGTAGGCTATCGACAAGGTACTACATGCAAATCTTAACTTTTAAATTATCACTGGTTTCCAATCATACTGTCCTATTTCTGTATTTCTAATTTATTTAAAGAACAACACCATGTAGCCTATTAAAAGATCAAGTATTGTAATTTTAGGGGTAAAAAAAAAAAACTTAAAAATGATTAAAAATAATTATGTCATGAAAATTGTGTATTAAATAATAATGGGTATTAAAATGTTTTTTATGGCTTTTATGGCTGCTGCTGTATGTTATTGCTGCTACTGCTGCAGAGCAAGTACAGGACTTGCTACTGCCAATACATACACGGCACGCTGCTGTGAGGAAGACATGCTGCTGCTGTACAATATAGCGCACATGAATTACCCGTAACAGATCTATACAGGTGGACCTGGGGAAGGTGGAGGGTTTCTGAAAACACGCTGCACTGCTAAGGCTAATGCTAACCAAGTATTTGAAGTTGGAGCACGCAAGCTCATTGGCTACTGATATAGCAGGAACCAATCAGCTGTGCCCTAACAGGGGACGTACAACCCAGAAGCGCTACACAGTTATACTATGTGAACTAACTCGAGGCCCAGAGAGAAGGAAATGAATAGTGGAATAAAGTTTTTTTAATTTTTTTTTTTCGCACAAAAAGTATTCTCGTCGCTTTATAAACTTAAGATTGAGCCACTGTAGTCACTTGGACTACTTTGATGATGTCTGCATTAACTTTTCTGGACATGGACAGTATACCGTACATACATTTTCAATGGAGGGACAGAAAGCTCTCGGACTAAATCTAAAATATCTTAAACTGTGTTCCAAAGATGAACGGAGGTCTTATGGGCTTGGAACAACATGAGGGTGAGTCATTAATGACATAATTTTCATTTTTGGGTGAACTAACCCTTTAAATGTTAGCCTGACTACGTCAGACTTCGTACTTCTGCTCAATTTCATTTCGCTTCTGTACTCAGTCTGAGACAGCGTAATAGCTTTCCGTTTTCCTCCGGCCTGAAAACAGCCGGCCAATCAACGAACACAGGGCGGGCTGAGAGCCGTGACGTAGACACTGATTGTACCGTGGATGCGTAGATTTACTTAACATAATCTGCAAAAGTCATTCACAGCCATGTTCACTCTGGTATTTCGCTCGATGGTTTTGTTTTCGCATCATACGTGTGTTTACAGTGGAAGTTAGATGCGGCTGAGCCTGCGCATAACACGTCATAACCAAACGTTATGTGATTGGCTTACGGGTAACCAATGATTTTAAACTTCAGACAAGCGCCCCCCCGCGAGAAAGAAAATGCTTTTCAATTATGCCATGCCAGACTCTGTCTACGAAGCAAAGCGGAGTAGCAGAGTTTGGTATTACCAGGCTATTTAAATGTGACCCGTGCTGGCAAAATGAGTCGCAATGAGCAAATTTTCAAATATGAGTAATTGTTATTTTCATTTTCTCTATTAAAAAACCTTCAAAATTATGTATGGTTTGTTGGAATCAGGTATATGAATGAGCTATACCTGTTTGAAGTCGATAGAGTCAACTAAGTCCACTTTGAGAAAGTTCCAAGGTTCCAAAACAAAATCACCAACCACACCTTAAAATCCCTGGTATTGACACTAAATTTGGCACACATTAAATCAAAACCCATATCTAAAGGAAAAATATATATAAAACTTTTTTTTTCCATGATACCACAATTGTTTGATTAACATTAATAAAACAAACAGCCTATATATTAAGACCTACTATACCGTACAGATATAATATAATGTTACACATGAGATGTTTTCCCTCAGCAGTTAACCAAACGTTCACTTAAGACATAACAGATAATGTTTGCGTGAACACTCACCAAGAGAGCTATTTTGAAATACTGCAATTCTATATATATACTGTATGTGTGTATATTGGGATCGCGCGCTGTCTGAGGAGTCTTTATGTGCACGGTTACTGTCAGTCAGCACTCTATAGATTGTTTTGTTTACATCAGCATGAGTTTGAAAATCACATTTCATTGGTTCAGACTCATGCCATAATAATAAGAATGTATCCTCTTTGATACAGTAGGCATTCACTTCAGTTAGTAAATGCTATATTGCTACCCTTTCTTTATGCATTGATGCCATTCAAAATCAGCCAAGTCAAACCCACACAGTGTCCGACAAGAACTTTCAATCTCTCTCTGTCTTGTTTTCCTCATGCATCACACTCAGTCTCTCACTCTCTTTATCTTGCAGCCTGTCTCGTTTTTTTCTCTGCCTCTTCTCGTCTGATGGCTGTCATTACACTCTTCTCGAACTCCTCACTCAGCTCTCTCTACTGTGTCTGACAGAACGTCTCAGACCGCTGCTATGACTGATATCACCCAGCCTCTTGTTTCTCCGCTAGCTGATCTCATCCCTCTTTCCCTCTCTTTTCCGTTTCCTCTTAACACACGCACCGCGCTGAATCGTGTGAGCTTAGCCTCATCTAAAGACTATCACAATCACCATATTTCTCTCCCTGTTCTGGAACTGATTGGCTTGACAGCTCCATTTTAAACAGAAGGATGTGATTGCGCTGTACAGTGTGCTGTGAACACGCGTGGCACTTCTCCTGTGGACGCACCGCTTCCTCCTCACGACTGTCAGCTGTGACACACTAAAGCTTTCGTGGGAAACAGAGGTCGCTGAACCAGTCTGCAGGCCGGATGGAGTGCGATGAGCCAGAGAGAGTGCGAGAAAGCTCTTTGCGGTAGTAATGCTTGGACGCTTTCCACATCTTGAGCACCCTGTAGAGGAAAAATATTTGTAATTCTAGCCTCAAACATCGCTAAACATTAAACATCACAATATATCACTTAACTGAGTCAGATGAAGTTAAAGGATAAGTGCATCCACAAATGAAAATCATTTACTCAACCTAAACCCATACAACTTCCTTTCTGAAGCCGTTCCAAAACAGCATGGGATACGCACGCACGCACACACGCACGCGCACACACACACACACACACACACACACACACACACAAACGAAAAAAATATGAATAATAAATGAGAACTGGAGCTTCAAAAAGGACTATAAAAGTATGATAAAAGCAGTTCATATGGCACATATGCACTATATTTCAAATCTTCTTAAGCTTAAAATAGCTTTTTCGTGAGGAACAAGCTGAAATTTAAGTTGTCAGCGAAAAATTGTTCTTGATAAGACAGTTCTTTGCTGAACCTAAATATAAAGAAGCTTTTGAAGCTATTTAAAACACTAAAATATGCATTGTAACAAAATTCGGTGAGATATCAGAGCTCTGATTTTATTCAAGTCACTCAGTTTCCAAGTATACGCTCTTAAAAATAAAGGTTCCAAACGAAAGATTTTGCAGTGATGTCACAGAACCTTTTTAGGTCCCCCAAAGAACTTTTCAGTGAACAGTCCTTAAAATAAGGGATTTTTTTTTTTCTTGTGAATGTGTGAATAACATTTTAATAATCTAAAGAAACATTTCCACTATAAAGAACAATACATTTTGAGCAATAAAAATATTGCATGGATGTTAAAGGTTCTTCATGGAAGCATCAATGCCAATAAAGAAAGAGGGTATGATGTCCTTATGATGAACTGACAGCAGCTTTGACCATAAGACCATATTACATCAACAAATAGCGTGTGTATGAGCAGCATTCAAAATGTTGATTAAAGGTGAGTCGCCCTTTTTTAATTTGTTTTTAATTAATCCTCCTGCACTGCACATCCATCAGTGAAAGTCAAAGTGCAGCGCAAACACATTTCCTCTTCCCGACCCACTGATCTAAAACAAATAACAAAATCAACAGCTGAGTCCTCACAACAAATTACCATCAAATATTCACATAATAAAATACACAAGCACAGCTACACTAAATCTGCTCTGTAAAACACATCAAGTACAATCAATGGGTAAAAGAGTACAATAAAATCAAGTAAAGATGTCGTTAGTCATGAGTCAGGTTGCTCTATGTTTTCGTAACTCAACCCTATAATTACAAATGAAATGGCCAGAATTCAATTGCGGCTCAAGAAAAACCTTTAATTGGTGGTTCATTAGTAATAAAGCAGGTTATGTTGCTACTTTTCAACTAAAGTAATCTTAAAGAAATAAAGTGCACTCCATATTAAAATAATTTACTCACCCTCATGTCATTCAAAACCTGCATGACTTTCTTTCTTCGGTAAAACACAAAAGGAGATTGTAGGCAGGAGGTTGTTGTAGCTCTTTTCTATACAATGGAAGTACAGAGTAATCATGAGCTGTCAAGCTCCAAAAAGGACCAAAAAAAAAAAAGCAGCAAGGTATATAAAAGGAGATGTTAAGCAAGATTCCAAGTCTATTTCAAGCTTTGTGTGGGGAAAAAAAAGAGTGAAATTTAAGTTCACTGAACACCATTCCTGGACCGTAGCTCTCAGATCTCACTGGAGCTTGACAACCCAACATGGTGGTTACTTAAAAAGAAAGTCATATACAGTTTTGAAATGAATTGAGGGGGAATAAAATTATGACAGAATTTCCAATGCTGGTCATCTTACCATTTAGCATGTTCATTTGTGAAAACGCCCATCACCTGGAAAGGGTTAAAACATCATATGTACAGACTTATCATAAACATCTTACAAAAAGAGAAGTCATGCATTTTAAATCATAAATGTCATAAATGTTGCAAAAACATCTGCTGAATGTTGTTTTAACATCCAACAGGGGACATTCTGGCAATGTATTGAATGTCTAGGCCTTCAGGATATAAGAGACATCAATGGCGGCATGTAATTATTCAAATGAAAATTTAAAACCTCTATTAATATACTGATAATCAAATAATGATCATGATATGTAAAGAGCGAGATTATAATGGCTGTTGTCAGCTGTCTTGTATGAGAATTATGTTCAATAATACAGGCTCCAGCAGAATCTCGCTGAAATGACTTATTCAGTCTGTTTGCAGAGTTTGAAATCTCTGTGCAAACATCTCAAAAAAAAAAAAAAAAAAAACCTTTAGCGCTGCCTGGCTAATCTCTTATCGTTAGGCTAATCTCTTAACAGTTCTGCATGATAAATGACCTCACAAATATATTTCTAAACCATATGATTACAGTATGAATATGCAAAATAACGCAAAATAAAAATATAAAATAAAAGTACAGCAAATGACCTAAATGACAAGATGACAGAAATAAATTCAACAAATCTACAACAAGCTGTAGAGATTACAAAATATATATCTAAAAAAGAAAAAGTAGAGTTTAAAAAAAAAAGAAAAGTTTAGAAATCTTCATAAAAAAAATCTGCATATTTCTTCTTCAATTAGCAACACACTTCCTTAAGATACTGTAAAACAAGTCACTATGAAGGTTAAACTCAACAGGCAGATACTTTGTAATGCGAGTACACACACAGACAGAAACATAACAAAAAAGCCTCAGTTTTCTCCCATTACATGCTTTATTTGACAAGAACCGAGGCCTCTAACCAAGGCTGTCCTTCGATACTAAACAAGGTCACTAACACACAACCAGACAGACACACACACACACACACACAGACACAAACACAGTCTCTTTGAAAAGAACCGAGAAGCAGACAGGCCTCTTACGCACTCTTTGCGTGGGTCTCCGTATCCAAGGCTACTTATTAGAATAAATCCATTTTCATTCTCTCCTCTGCCAGGCAATTAGCCACCTCTCCCTCTCATCAGTCAAAGAGTCAAGCACTGGCACCTGGAAGGTGTGTCTCTTTTTTTATCTCTCTTGCTTTCTTTCTTTTCCTGTCCCTCTTTTCTTCTTTTCCCTCCTCTTTTCTGCTTGGCTCTCTCACTCTTTCTCTGTGTGTTTTGAAGCTAGGCCCATTTATCTTCCTCAGACAGAGAGAGTGACGCTTAGCCTGGCAGCTCTGGCCTTGGTGGAGAACTCAAGTGCCTCACCTTCTCTCACCCTGTCTGAGGATGAGACACACACACACACACACAGGCATATGTGGTTTATGTGGACTCTTCATAGGCGTAATGGTTTTATACTGTACAAATATATAATACAGTTTAGTATGTTTTTTAAGGCATTGAAGTGTCCTCATAAACCATGTGTACATTGTAATAACCATGTCATTATACATTATATTTGTGTCCTACTCTCTCTCTCTCTCTCTCTCTCTCACACACAAAAGCGTGCTTTTAAAATGATAGATTGCCTCGGCAACTGGCCTTTCCATGTTTGAACTTATCAGCGGAAAGACTGTATGGCTAAAATCTATTGAAATTAACAAACCCATTGGAGTTTGGGTTTCCATTTCCTCCTCTTCCGCCAATCATTTCCAGTCCTCTATCCTACAACCCCTGTGAGGAAAAAGTGGCAAATGTTATTAAAAAAAAAAAAAGACACCAAAACTAATAAAATATATTTTTCCTTTTTACCTGCAAAGAAGAAAGTGCTGCCTGTGATTTCTTTTTCATGAAATATATTTCCAGCCCACGTGTAGCTGTGAGCATTAGGAATTTTGCAGCTCCTCTTTGCCACAGCCTACGGCCACATAAAATTGTGTTCAACGATTTGTTAAATATCCATTTTCAGTGGATGCAATAAAACCTGTGGCCCGCTCTGAAAAAAATAAAAAAAAAAATCGTCCTTGAGTTTCAGCTGTTAGGGCTCATCGAAGCTGTTTGAGCCCAACAGAGGGAAGATGCTAATGAGATGTCCCAAGAGGTCATTATATTAAAATCAATAATGCCTCATTTCCATGGTAAAGTTGCTGCCTTACTGGCAAGAATCAGTTGTGTTGCCTGTGCCGATGGGGGGAAAAGATAAAAGCCTCCGTTGAGAGGCTTGTGCATTCAAGAGCTCTTTCACAACACAATGGAAAACAATTCCCACCACCTTTCAGAGCAACACTGTGTTCGTGGTCATGCAGACATCTTTGTGCACGTATAACAAAAGACACATTCGCCACTAATGTCAGCTGGGTTTTTATATAAGAGCTGTACGCCGCATGGATTGTGACTGCATCAATGCAAAGTTCTGTTGACTTAATCGCATTCAACGTGCCCTTTAGCGCTGCTTCACAAGATCCTTCAAAAGTGTTTCTCACCGCAGAAGTAAACACAACAGAAGCCTGAGTCTCCCACTCCCAAATCAGAAACCTATGAAAGAAGGAAATCTGTAGTCTATCCGGGCAGAACAGCCGAGGGTTTACATGCGACATGACTTTATTACTCCTGCACGGGGACATGTTTTCTGCCAACATTTACCCAGATCTAATCCCGTCTACTGCCTCCAGGACTAATTGGGGATGATTTTAGGAGTGCTTACTTTCCTTGGGTGGCCAGATATTTAATGCGGCAGTTTCAAAAAAATCAACCTGATTAACATTTTGCTGTCTCTTTGATTTATTAAATGCATGTGCCTCTAATCTCGTCTAATTATGCAAACACATGCAGCAGGAAGAGAAAGAAAGAGAGAATGAATTAAACGAGAGAAAGGGCCAGAGATAAAACCGCATGCATTGCAGATTTCACGATTGCCATGTTCTCCACCAATCACATGTCAACATGCCAACTGCCTTTAGGGAATAAATGAAATGAGGGCGTTTTCCAGTTTGAAAAGGGGATTTATTTATAGGCTATTAGACAAATAATGTGTTTAATATAATACATAAATGTTATAAAAGTAAATCAAATACAGTATATGAATAAATATCAAATGTCATATATAGGCTAATATTCAGTCGTAATATTTTAATAAATGAGAGACACGTTTTGTAGAATGAGCCTTTTATTCTTTTTTTTTTATTTATTATGCTTTTCAATACCATACTATCTTTCCTCGTAACCATTCTTTCTCTTGCGCTCTCTAGTATTGCGGCAGGGCTCCATCATGTCTTTCTCATGTGATTTACTTTCGATTAAGGGATTAAAAATCAATTATGCAGGAAGTCATGCGTGGGTGTGATTACGGCGCCGCAGAACCGAGCAGTTCACCACAAAGAGCTTCATCTCTGCTGCCTTTCGCATGAGCCCAGAAGTCATCACAGAAATGTACTGACAAGCATACTGAGAACCTTCGCTGTTTACCACACACCAGACACGTGCATGTAAAGACAAGAAATACAATATCATTTTGACTAATATTTGTGAATAAGTCACTTTTTTGGGTTAGCCAACAGGCAGCCACAAAGTAGAGCACAATTCCTCAACAGGTGTGTTCCAATTCACATACTTCTAAAACTAAAAGTAGACTGTCTAAAAGTTGAAGAATGTATAGTACCTTTGGATATACCTTTAAATATAAGAGACATTCATACATTCAAGGGGGAATATTTGCCCCCGTGATTGATTTAGATTTTTTTTTAAACTTTGTATAAAATGCAGTTTTTAGTGGTGTAAAGTATTTTAGTAAATGTAATAAGTTACTGTACTTTATCTTTTTGGCTACTTTTGAATAAGTATGTAATCTTTTCTCCAATAGATTTGCGATGCAAATGCAATTACTCATTACATTTTGCATGGCACCTAACTTTTTCTGCAGCAGTTTATTTCTGCTACAAAATAAGCTATATTGCCATCTACAGGGCATTGAAGGTATTTTATATTGTGCGTTTTGCCGTTAAATGGTTAGTTCACCCAAAAATAACAATTATTTCATTAATCACTCACCCTCATGTCGTTCCACATCCGAAAGACCTTCGTTCACCTTCGGAACAAAAATTAAGATATTTTTGATGAAATCCGAGAGCTTTCAGTCCCTCCATTGGGACCAACGCAATTTACACATTCACGGCCCAGAACGATAGGAAAGACATCATTAAAGTAATCCATGTGACTTCAGTGTTTTCACCTCAATTTTATGAAGTGACGCAATTTTACGAAAATATTGACCTGCATTTCTACCAGAAAGACTCTGGAGGCAGAAAATAGCGTAACAAAGCATAAATTTATTAACAGCCCAGCAAGCATTTATAAATTTATTTGGCATAGGTCCCGTCCGCAGCTCGCAATCTGAGGGTAACGGAATCTGCATTTCCTGCCTGAAGACGAAGGTAGAGGCAGAGACGCAGCCGACCCCCTGGGAGGAATGGACAGGGACCATCCTGGTGGTGGTGGAGGAGAGGATTGAGGCATGGCGTCGGCATCAGCGAACTCAAACATGTGCAAGTACCGACATTTTATACTGCAAGTATTAGAACACGACTGGTTAGATGTGAAGGTTCCTGGCAGAACTTTATGCTAAAGCTTTCATGTGTGTTGTGTTGACTCAAGACAGGAAGTTGTTCCGTGAACGTGCTTTGGATAGTGTTGTTTTGTAAATACAGAGGTAAATTATGTTTTGCTGTGCAAACAAAGTTCTTTATGATTGGGTATCGTTTTGTTCCACATGACAATCTACAGATTGTCCTCGGGGTTCCCTCCACACAACAGGATTTCTGATCGTAAAAATTCAACATGTTGGATATTTACAATTTGAGATCAGTGCGGCCCGACATTCTTCCGAGCAGATTAACACACATCACACCACAGGGAAATCTGATAAGATAATCTGTAGAACCATCAAGATAATCGGGACTTTACCTAGGATTGTCGGAAAGGGTTTTCAGAATTTCAGAATTGGACCCAATATCGGCCGATTATCTTATAGTGTGTGCCCATCTGTACTCACCCAAACTTGTCAACAAAGCAACTTTACCTTTTTCCAAATTTTCCTTTCTTTTATTTTGTGATTATTTTAATTCATTTCTGTGTAAAGCACTTTGAATTACCGTAGTGTATTAGCCTGGCTAACGTCAGACCACTTTCTCTTTGAGACGTGGTCTGGGAACCACATGTACATTTTCTCGTATTTGAGGCGTGGTTTACGAATGCCCAGAGCCGTTTATTGGGCGCTACAAATGTCTATCAAATGCGCCTGTACGTAGCTCATAGCCAATCGTTTCAATTATACCAGATGACGTATGTAGAGCGACAGATATTCAACAAAGAAGAAGACGATGGGTCAGAGATTTATGTGTACACCAGAGTCCTGCACGGGTCCGATTTTGTAAATCCGCACCCGCCCGTACCCACAGTGCTTAAAACCGCACCCAACCCGTTTCCCAACAGCAGCACTAATTAAAAATCTGCACCCGACCCGCTTAAAATAGAACCGACACCCAACCCGCACCCGAAATAAAATCAGTTTAGACTATCACATTATAGACACACTTACAAATATGTTTATTGCCAGGTCATACAGAAGTTATTACAGGACAATTAACACAATGACAACTTCAGCCGAAGCTGTAAAAAGGCCGGTACATGAAGAACATGGCTAACGTTACCACAAAACTGAGTAGCCTAATAACATTTAACCAGTCGAACAGACGCGGCTACAGCATTATATCTGCCACGCAATTCATCTACATCTGACAATTTTGGGTTCAAACACGCCCTGCACACCACACATACTTAACAGTGTTAAATATGAAAAATACCGTTCGATAGAACTGCTTTGTTACCACAGTTCCTGCGTGCTTCCTCGGCGATGAAGTTCCACATTTGCGGCTATCCAACACGAAAATGCAGCAAAGCCTTTCACAATATTTTCTTCAGATAACTCCAAATTTCTCCCACACACTGGACTTGATTTTTGATGACGTATTGTCGACAACTTTACAATCTCCTCTAGCTATTCTTTTCTTCAACTCTTCAGCATCCATCTCAATGACTGCAAGCAGATCGCGCGCGCGGTTATGATGAATTTTTAAAAGTGAAAGTAGCCTTGGTAACGTTATAGATCCTGGGAGGGCGTGGCGCGTCGGCACAAATAAACTGATGTGGATTTTAAATTATTTTATCAACTTGAAATACAGGCATATTTTTGTAGATGTGTTCCTAAAAATATGCATATATTTTTACGTCTGTCATGTTGGATCCATAGATATAAACAAACTGCTTCGGTGTGTCGCATAGATGTCGTCATCGTCTTGCTGCTCCCTCCCCGTTCTGTGATTGGTTCCCTATTTGAGGGGAAAATTTGGTCCATGGTGTCCAGACTGCCTAGCAGCGTGAATAAAATCGCGCTGCGCTCAAGGCAGTATGGGGAAACCCAGGCTAGTAGTGTATGAAATGTGCTATATAAATAAACTTGCCTTGCCTTGCCTACAGAAATGTGAATGCATTAGCAGGTGGTTTCTGAATCGCAGGTGTTTGAATATATGAGATGAATTCATGGCTTAGACTATTTCATTTTACTTAACGCTATTTTGTTTATCTGCTATATTGAAGAGAGCTTTCTGAAGGACATTGGTTTACTTTGTGACCTTTTGGAGCACTTGAGCTTAACTGAGACTTGAGTGTCTGTAGACGTTTAAGAGGCTGTTGTGTCAACCTTGATTTATGCAATATTAAGGTGTTCAGTTTTAATGACTTAGACATGTGATTGCTCTCCTCACAAATCAACTGTTTATTGTTTTTCACTGACATATCTCTTAGGTGTTAACGACTAGCATCTTTGAGCCCAGATTCAGGACGAGTGAAATATTTGAGTAGGCTACTGTTAAAATCAGATACTCTACAAGTTTTAATCAAATGGTATTTGAATTGGTGACTTGATATGGAGTCATTTTTGTTGTAGGGTATCTCCACTTTTAAGTATGGTTTTCAGGTACTCTTTACACCTCTGGCAATTTTGATCAATTATCTTATTTAATTGATCTGTGTTGTATTCTATGTCAATTCAATCAATCAGAATCATAGTTCATCATCAAGCTGTTTGTCACCAATGCAGTTTTATCAACATTAACATTAATCAAAATTAACAAAGGCATCTTTACACTGAAAACGTGGAACAGAAGCTGCATCTGACGTAAACATTAGGGGTGTAACGATAAGACCATTTTGCTAAGTTCGTGCTCCTGTAGCTCAAAGCCGTGAGTTTGTTTCACATGGAACACATGGACTGACAAAACAGAAGGCGGTGCATTCACGGAATACTTTGGAAAAAAGTTTCTGCCAAACGATTTAATATAAACTTCTGCTATTGTGCTAACTTTAGCCATGCATCTCTCCACAATCTTACCATCCAAAGACTGCAAATTTGATGTCAGCAAAAAGAGCAAACTGACTGGCAGGCAGAGAGTGTTTCTGATTTGCTAAAAGGTTGGGCCGCCCCCATGCCTCGTTTTTGGTGTTTACAGGGCCTAAAATGGGTGTTATAACTTAGCACACATATTTCAGTGATATCTTTTTGGTAAAAAAAAAAGCCTTTAACTTTTCAGTTAACACATTTATAAAACTCCTGTGGCACTAAAAAAGTTGATAAAGGACATCACATAATCCTCCTCTTCCGATGTGCAGGGGAGTGTGGCTAATATTAGCACAAATACTTCAAAACTCTACCAGAAATAGTAGACCATCTGGGCACCTTTGGCATAGTATTTTCAACAAAGTATGAATTGGGACACACTAATCTCACAAACTATTTGTACAGACTGTATATGAATTGTGCCGGAGCCAGTGCTGATGGCAGGTGGAATTGTAGGTCATGTGACTGTCATAGTCGTTTCCTGCTCTGTGCCGCAGTCTGTCAGTTTGGATCCGTATCGAGGGTTTGTTTTATTTTAACGAGCTGTCATCTGTTTCTGAGCGTGCTGTGGTAAACGTCAGATCCTGAGTGAGGTCGTAAAGTAAAAAGAGATTTGGCTCTTATCCGGAAGTGTTCAGAGGTCATAATCCCGTTTGCCTGCGGACGGCCGCAGTGCGGACAGCTCTGAGATGTATTTCAGAGCCAGACAAATTCTACCTGTCAGGATTATTGATTTGCCAATACATGTGAATGGGCTCAGTGAAGCCCTGGCTCTAGAAACGGCTTTAACTTTACACTGCGGAGAGAAGAAGGTTGTTCCACTGTCTCCGCTTGGGTCTGTGTTGGTTTACGGCATCTTGTTAGTAGAGCATTTGTATGTGAAGATTTTTATGTCATGACCGCCAGCTGCCTGGACACGAGATGAGAAGCATCTGTCATCTGAGAGAAAAGTGCTGAAACACAAACATTCGCTTTAACATATATTCTTCTTGTAGACCTTCATTAATGCCTAATACTCATCATACAAGAAATATATGCCTATCAGAGGGTGTATATAAACAGAATACAGGACAGTCATAATCGAGACAAGGAAACCTTGCATCCAGGAAATGGAGATGTTTGCTGAAACCTGCCAAGCCCCAAATCTCATTAAATAAAAGGACCATCTGTTTCTCATGGCCAGTTGCTTTCTGAGAGCTTTGAATGATGCCGAAAACATAAATCACACTTTAAGCGTGGATGGTACCAGAAGGTGAATATATGTTTTTTGTGATAACTTTTCCCAAAGCAATAAACAGGACAAGTATCAGCAACACGGTAAGAAAGAGAGAGAGAGGTTTAAACAGCATTACCTGATGTCAGACGCCCCAAAGCTCATCATTCTGTCACGACTGTGCTTGTCTTCAAATGACTTTATGATCTGAAAATCGAAAAGTACAGCCCAGAGACTCTTGGCACAAGATCAAGTTCACTTTGCACTTAATCTGACCAAAAACTTGCCACTTAGAAAGGAAGAAATCATCTGACCGACTTGTAAAACAATCAACTTAATTTGAAAACATAGGGCCCTATCTTGCACCCAGCGCAATTGACTTTGTATACCGACGCATGTATAATTCCTATTTTGCACCCGCGCAAAGCGCGCTTTTCCCTCCACAGAAGCACGTCGCTAAACTAGGGAATGAACTTGCGCTCCCTGGGCGGTTCAGCGCAAAAAAGGAGGCGTGTTCCGACGCAAATGTTCCTTCATGCTATTTTGCAGGTTTAGAAAACAATTGCGCAACTAACCAGGAAAAAATAGTTTAAAGTCAGTGGCGCGTTGCGCATGTTATTCATATGCTATTTTAAGGGCGCAGGCTTGGCCATAATCAATGTAGCGTGTGCACAACGAGCACTTTGATTCTCTCATCTACACAGAAGCAGCAGTTTTCATTTTTGCAAATCATACATTATTATGATAGATAGATAGATAGATAGATAGATAGATAGATAGATAGATAGATAGATAGATAGATAGATAGATAGATAGATAGATAGATAGATAGATAGATAGATAGATAATTTATTATAAAAGCATACATCTAGCTTACACATTTACCCAAATTATCATACGCCTTTTTAACCGAAGTTAATTTGGGTGGGTTTCTCCATCCCCAACGTCCCTGACGAGAGCGTTGCTCTCCTCGGCTGTGAACCGCTCCTGGCGCGCGCCTGGCAAATCCGCCGTTACAATAGGAATCCGCTTTAGAAAAAGCGCGTCTGTGAGATGACGCTCTGATTGGTTTATTTCACGTTACGCCCAAACCACACCTATGAATAATGAAGCTACTTCAGACCAACCCCTTTTAGATTTGCGCCGGGCGCAAGAGTCATTTATCCCGCCGGTATAATAGCAACAGCGCCCAAGACCCGCCCACAAAGTTACTTGCGCTTTGCGCTTTGACACTTGCGTTTCAGATCGTTAAAATAGGGCCCATAAGGTGGAAAATGTATGTTGGCTTAGTGGTTATAATTCCTGCCCATCCAAATGCAATAAACACTAAGTGCCTCAAACATAAGTTTTGTTTCAAGGATATTTCAAACATTGTTAAATCCAATATTTTTAAGTACTGATGGAATATTAAATGTCAAGTCAAGTCAAGTCAACTTTATTTATATAGCGCTTTTCACAATACAGATTGTATCAAAGCAGCTTCACAGTATTAAATAAAATAGTACATCAGTGTTTGTTTCTGGTGTAAAACATCCACGTTTGGTAATGCAGATCAATAGCACTGTTGAATCGATTAATCAAATTAAGTATCCCCAACTGAGCAAGCCGAAGGCAACGGTGGCAAGGAACCGAAAAACTCCATCAGGTGACCTAATGGAGAAAAAAAAAAACCTTGGGAGAACCCAGGCTCAGTCGGGGGCCAGTTCTCCTCTGGCGTTTATGAAGTAGAGACCGGATTTAACTGTAAGATTAAAATATTATATGAATGCCTGGCTGAAGAGATGCGTCTTTAATCTAGTTTTAAACTGGGAGAGCGAATCTGAGCAACGAACAGTATCAGGAAGGCTATTCCAGAGTTTTGGTGCTAAATGTGAAAATGCTCTCCCTCCTTTGGTGGATCTGGATATCCTAGGTATGACCAGAAGCCTCGAATTTAGTGATCTTAAAGAGCGCGATGGATTATAGGGCGATAGAAGATCCGTTAAATAAACTGGAGCTAAGCCGTTTAGGGCTTTATAAGTCAGTAGCAATACCTTGTAATTAATACGGAACTTTATAGGTAACCAATGTAGTGATGATAAAATTGGTGTTATATGGTCAAACTTTCCTGATCTAGTAAGAACTCTAGCGGCGGCATTTTGGACTAACTGTAGCTTGTTTATTGAGGATGCAGGACAACCAGCTAATAAAGCATTACAGTAATCTAGTCTCGAGGTCATGAATGCATGAACTAGCTTTTCTGCATCAGAAACAGATAGCATGTTACGTAATTTAGCAATATTTCTAAGGTGAAAAAATGCTGTTTTTGTAACATATGAAATATGATTTTCAAAAGACAAGTTACAATCTAATATAACACCCAGGTCTTTTACTGTAGAGGATAAAGTAACAGGACACCCTACTATGTTAAAGTTGTATTGTGAGAGGTTTTGTGGGCGGTTTTTTGAACCGATAAGTATTACCTCTGTCTTATCTGGATTTAATAAAAGAAAATTGTGCGTCATCCAATCTTTTATATCTTTAACACACTCTGTCAATTTGGATAATTTAGCGTTTTCATCCGGCCGTGATGAAATATATAGTTGAGTGTCATCAGCATAACAATGGAAACTAATTCCATGTTTCCTTATAATATTTCCAAGTGGCAGCATATATATTGAGAATAATAGAGGGCCTAACACAGATCCTTGCGGCACTCCATAGTTTACTGGAGTTATGATCGATTTTTCTCCGTTTAAATAGACAAAATGGTAGCGGTCAGATAGGTATGATCTGAACCAGCTTAATGCTTGTCCTTGAACACCGGAACAAATGTACAGCAATATACAGCACAGAAAATGCATCAAAGCCAGCCAAAATAAATGTCTATTTAGATATCTATGCACCCTCTGGTGCTCTTCAGTCACTTTTTTAAAAAAAAGTTTCAATAAAAAAAAAAGTTTTTTTTTTTCTTTTTTTTCTTTATTCATAGGAATGGTATGACACTTTTTTTGTCACTTGCTATGAATACACGCACACACACAAATCATAGACATGATTTGAAAAGGTACGAACTGGTCCTAAAAGTAGTCACACTCCTGGCCATCAAAAGTGGCCGCCGTATAGAATGGTAGGGTGTGGATGGTATGGATTAATTGTATGTATTGTATAGTAAAAATTGTAGAAACAAATGGATCATAACCATTTCCTAAATATTACTTATTGCCATAAAATTCCCTCAAAATACAAAACATTAAATAAACAATATTATTGAAAAAAACAAACAAATATTACATTAATTTTACTGACAAAAAAGTTTTATTTGAAGTGTTTGGCCACTTTTGACTTGAAGGAGTATGAGTTTGACCCCTTAATAAGGAGCACCTCAAATTTAAAAACTTTATCTTATAAATTACTTGTAATTGTGAGCTTCTATATGTGTATTATGCAGGTAATTGATTGAAATCATTTTATAAACTTTAGAAAGCAAATATGTGATTTGTGGTCTAAGAATTATACATATTTAAATAGGCTATATAAAAATAAACATAATATGTGAATATGAATACTAAAACCAAAACCCCTGACTCAGCTGCTCAATTAACATTATAGACAGTCACTGTAAAGTATATATGTTCCTGGATCAACATATTTTGTTGATCTTGGAACAACATTCCTGTCTGAAATGTTAATCATAACCCAATCCCTACCCCTAAACTTAACCACACCCATAAGTTATCTCTAAAATCAGAGGGAAACGATCAGTGAATAACAGTGATGTAGAAGCACCTAAACTTGACATAAACTGTAAACTTGTCCCTCAAATCTGATTGGTTGATTGGAATGTTATTCCACGACCAACAATGATTTTAATCCAGGAACATGCTGTATTTGGTGAAATGCCGTTCACCATATTTAGAAGTGCCAGATGGCAAAAAAAAAAAAAATCTGATTTGAATCAGAATTCAAACCTAAATGGGGTTTGGATGGATGTTGTGTATTTTATATGTAGCATGTTTTTTGCTGTTGAGACAACAAAAAAAAATCTTTTGCTGCCTGTCTGAACTAAGCCATCGTGTCCTTCAGCTACACACTGCATGCTTTAGCATACTGAATGTCACTTCGTATTTGATGTCATACAGTGATGACTAAAGTGTTATGTAGGCTGTGCAGTTCAGTGTGTGATTGAAAACTCACTGGGTAGGAGAGAGAAACAGTGTTTGTATTTACATAAACAGAACTATTCATGTGCAAAGTGTACACTAAACGCCCACATACACAGATGCATCCCAACAGCATCACACATGGAACTGCGCGGGATGGGTGAGTTATTTGTTATAATTCAGCTGTAATTTCTGAATTTTCAAACTTTCGGAAGAGATTTATAAGTCCGAAGGGAGAGCGCATCAATCTTCCTCTGGCTTTAGCCGTGTGCTGTCACAAGATAAATGCTCTCAGCAGCCCCCCCACCACCCGACACCACAGAGCGGTCATATCGGCCTCCGTCAAGCCTGGATGACCACTGCTTCCCCAATACAACCTCTAGCACTTAAAACCCACATCCTCAGCTCCCATCCACACCCTGAAGCAGGAGGGTTTTTGTTGAATGCATTTTTTTGCACTTGCACACAGGTCTGTGCAGGAATCAGTATTTAAGCCTGTCACGCTGATAAATGACTGTTTCAGATTAATTTCTCCTTTAATGTTCACATTTTTGCTTTTCCAAATGTACCCAATGACTTATTCTCATTAGACACATGCCATTTGCTCTGCAGTTACACAGAACCACACGGAAACCAGCGGAATTGAATGCTAAAATGTTAGATTCTAGGTTTGCTGAGTCACAACATGTGATGTTCGATCATGAAATTGACATGATGTGAATTTTTCTGGTAAAAATTGGATAAGGTATATATATTTTAATGAGGATTTAGTCATACAGGGCTGTGCACCATTTAGAATAGAATTTAAAATGCTATATGAATTCCCATACTACATGAATTTCAATGGCAATTCAAATTTATAAGGAAATAGAATTGAAATTCGAAGAAATTCATGCCTTTTTTCTAGAATTGCACAGTGTGTCGAGACAAACTTTGAATTTTTGGCCTTAAAAGTTCAAAATGTAAATTTTGACAAATTTGAAGGTTTATAGGCTTTTCAAAAAGACAGACAGACAAACTGACTGATTGATTGGTTGGTTGGTTGGTTGTTTGGGAACTAATTCTTTAGTTTTGAAATGTCAGATTTTCACAAAATAATCATCGGCATGCATACTTGGAATGAAATGATTTCATCTTTGCATTGATTCTGATCTGCAGGAAGATGGCGGTGTGTTTTAACTGCTCATGCAGTGCTCAATGCAAAGCCAGCATAAGCTTTGCATTATTTGAATTCATGCGCTCTGAATCACAGCGGTCGCAGGCATTTGAAACGATGCCTATTTGGGTCCTATGGAGCGTTCAGCCACCGAAGGTAAGCTCGACTCCTTAACTTTGTGTGTGTGTGTGTGTGTGTGTGTGTGTGTGTGTGTGTGTGTGTGTGTGTGTGTGTTTTCAAGCTCACAAAATGGCGCTTCAGTCTAATGTTGTGTTCCAACAGAAGGCATTTAGTTCCCGACTGGTCACACAAATGCAAACACACACGGTCCAAGGTTTTCAATGAATGTATGAGCAATTGAGCAAAAGAGAAAAAAGGATTTCTGGGTGACAAAACACAAATTGGATGTTATTGCTCTGTCCTTCCAGTGCTGTTTTTTTTTTTTTTTTTTTTTTTTGTCCACGTTTTGATATGCCAGAGGTACTGTTTGGAGGATAAGAGCTCTTCAAATGCTCCAAATCAATATATGATGTTTTAGATCACACACACACACACACACACACACACACACACACACACACACACACACACACTCCATGCAGCAGGTTAATAGACTGTGTGAAAGAGGACAAATCTCATCAACATGTCATGCTACTAGAGATGGCTCAAGCTTACATTTGTGCTTATGACCAGTAGACATCGTCAGTAAATCAGTTGGTGACTCTTTATTATCTCAGTTTAATTTGATCACAATTGCTTAAGTCATTTGCTTCTCAGATTTTACTCAAATGTGTGTAGAGTTTCAGAAAACAATTTGAAAAACGTTCTCATGCTCAGTTATGCCACGATGCACAAGTTAATATAATTCTGGAAAGCCAGAGAGGTGAGTATAGTAATTATAATAATGACTTATATTAAATATAAATTAATATTTATAGTTTGTTTGTGAATTTATTTAGTAATGCTTATAATAAGGTTCCATTAGGTACCATTAGGTAATGCAATAATTAAAATGAACTATGAGCAATTCATTTGTTACTGTATTTTGGAAAGAGACGCATGAGGAATAAGCCTTGAATTTACGTCAGAAGAAGAAGAATGCGGTGTGCAGCTTGATCCAGTGGATTATAGCATTTCTGACGAGTACGTCATTTATTCTTACTTACATTCGTTGATGTGCTATTGTTACATAACTTTTTATTGTTACATAAACGCATTTTAGTATTTGGACTTTTCCCAAACTATATTGCCAGACTAAAATGTGTGAAATTGAACGAAACATCTTGAAATATGAAATATATAGGCAGGTATGCAACCTATCATTGCTAAATGTCTAAATAAATAGAAATGTCGTATGACACAAGGATGTTTTTATGCTTTTGAATGATATAAAACACAGAGCGATATACAAACAATAATAGTGTTTACACAGTAACATGATGAATGTTAGTTTAGACCAGTGTTTACTGTGAAAAACTGTATTTGCGATTAATAAATGTTCTAGAATTAGCTTCCTTGACACTTCTACTATCTTGCTTTCTCCCTCTGTTTTTCCATCTCTCTGTCCATCACTTCAAGCAGATTTAGTTTTTTTGTTTAAAAAAGCAGCATTTCAGTACTGGCTTTAATTTTAAATCAGTGTCTTGATGATGGCTGTACAGCAGTTATGGCCTCAGGTATAAATGTTTCTCAATCCATCTGTAATGGAGTTTAATTATCCGTTCACTCCTCCTGTGACGTTTAATAACATTTAATAGACACTAGACAGCATGCCGGCAGCAGTTTTCACCAGTTTTGACTGTGCCAAGAGTGACAGAACTGACAGAGCTTGGTGACAGTTTTCCTGTGGCCCACACTCACAGACCCCTGTTTACACCACCAGAGGTGCTCCATTCACACACACACACACACACACACACACACACACACACACACACACACACACACACACACGCGCGCGCACACATGCGCACACACACACGCACGCACACACACACACAGGACGAATGCTAACCACTAGCTGACCTTGCATTTCTTTTAGTCTGAGATAATTTATACAAATGTAAGCATTCTGTCTCTTCCTCTGCGTTTGGACTGGCTCAGGCATTTCTTGAAGGTGGAGGGGTCTTGCTTCAAGATATCCACCATGAGAGCCGGAGAAATCAGACTGCTTTTGTCCTTGGGGAGTCAAGCACGCTGGCAAAGGGCAGGGAAGTGTCTGTGTGTGTGTGTGTGTGTGTGTGTGTGTGTGTGAGAGAGAGAGAGAGAGAGAGAGAGAGAGAGAAGGAGTTTAACATGGCAGTCAGGGCATTATCCAAACTGAAATTAAAGATTTGCCTTGGTTCGCTGCCTTTGTGCATTTCACAGGGGAGGTGAAGAACGATTTTAATGAAAATGTACGTTTGCCTGTGCAAGGCTTCACACCGCACCAGAAGTGAAGCTCTGTCGATGAGCCCAAAAGGGGTAAAGATAGAAATATGTTTTTCTGCGAGAGTAAACAATTTTGCTGAACACTGAGATCGGCGAGCATGACACTATCTGCCGCCCCAGTAACAGTTAATGGCACGATGCTTAAAAAAATCACAGTTCTTCCTGCAGTAATTGATTCGCGTACATGATAAAAAAACGTGTTCGCGAGAAGATGAAAAGGTTCGTTTCAGGACAATTTACTTTCTGTGCCGTTTCAGAGTGGCATTCAAAAGAATAAATGGAAGAAACTAAGTATGTGAGAGAGGGACAGAGCGAAGAGTGGTGTCTCATGAAAGCTAAATGCTAATGGCATTTCTTTTCACAGAATATTACTAAAAACCTTCATTCTTGGTCACTGAAATATTCATGCTGCGCTGTTCTCACGGGTCGGTAAGTAGCGTATTTTCACAGGCACTCGCCGGAATGTGGGTTAGATTCACTGTAGTGCTGACATGAGTGGAGGTAATGACGTGGCCGGGGGGTTGATGGGTGAACGTTCATCGTAAACTGATACTCTAGAGCTCTTTCTATCCTTCCATCTGTTTCTCTTTGTGTAGTCTACTGCTGGTGAGTGCTGTGCATATGCTGCTTCATACAATATTTCCACATTTAAACAAAGATTTTACAAAGATAAATAAGCCAGAAGTTGAAATTAAAATATGAAAATAATTGGAAAAAACAGCAGTGTGTTTGTGAATGACGAGGCAATTTCTACCCCACTAGGTTTGCTTAGATTTTTGACTATCGGTATAAAGTTTGTTCCCCACTGTGGCTTATTAATGTCAAGAGAAGACCTGCATTCTATTAAATTTGGAAAATAAGAATTTACAACTTAAAGTTTGGAAAAGTGCAATGGAAGTCAGATTTCCAACTTGGAAAAGGGATAGTCCACTCTAAAAGGAAAATGAAGTCACCATTTACTCACCCTGGTGTTGATCTAATTCAATAAGCCCTTCTTTTTCCCTACGAAGCCCATTCGCAGTGTTCTATTCAATTCAGAATGTTCACAACTTAAAATCTGGAAAAGTGCAATGAAAGCAATATGCAATATGGTTGTAGCACTTAAAGGAGAACTTTTTGTAAATTTGCTCATACCTGTATTTACATCCTGTTTTCGGTCGAAGTCCACAGTAATCGATTGTCGAGTTCACACGCATAGGTTTAGTTACCTATTATCACGCGCGTGAACTCGACAATCGATTACTATGGACTTCAACCGAAAACAGGAAGAAAATACAGGTATGTGCGCTGGCTGAATTAACATCACTTTTATCCATATCTTTCACATCTACTGCAGTCAGATTCACCCGTGATCACTCTGAAGGAATCACTCACATTAGCTGTGCACTTGTAATGACACATCAAGGATGTTAAGAGGCTAAAAGCTGGTTTAAAACTTGCCCCATTGAAGTCAACAGGGTGCAAATTTTAAAAAGAGGATAACACGGTGTAGGCAACACCGATTTTTGTCGTTGTTCTCTGTATTGACAGTACTCCAAATTTACAAAAAAATGAGCTCAATGTTAAAGTTGACCGGAGTTCTCCTTTAATCTACTGCAAAACTAACGGTAGCATTTAGTGTCCTTATACATAATCGTCCGATCATCTGGCAATGGAATGCATTTATTTGCATTTTGGAGATTGGAGAAATTCCACATCTGACTTTGAAATAAAAAAATGGCAAAATCAGACAGGTAGTTCAACCCATTGTCTTGAAAAGTTGTAATATTCGTACAGTTTGATCAAGATGGTGAAATCGTACAAGTTAGGACGTACAAAAACCATAAATCCATTAACCATGATTACCATGAAGTCATTTGTGTCCAAGTTGTACAGCGTCTTACAACTTTGCCTGCTTGTACAAATTCTTACCAGTTGTGATGAGAGTGTGTTGGTTAGTTGTTCTTCAGAAGGCTGTAAACTCAACTAAACATTAGGTTTTTTATCCCAGCGGACAATAAAACTGCACTCTGACTCTTGGAAATTACTAAAGCTCAAATTGGACGGATATCCACAAGAGTTCTCCTGTTTCACCTCTCGTCCTCTCGTGTCTATTTCTTAACAGCAACAGGAAGGGGGAAAAACGCATGAGAATCTCTCTGCTGTCTTTTTTTTTTCTCATTCCCAACAGCTGTTGGAGGCCCTCATTGATTAAAGAAAATAGGAAAACACACTCTTAACGCTTCAGTACTTCCACTTTATGCGCACACACACACACTCGCAGGTGCGCCGAGGCTCTCAGGATGAGGCCTAAATAATTAGTATGTAGAGAAGGCCATCGAGGGTGAAAAATCCTGCTATTCATTAATTTAGTTTTGTGTTAATGCAGGGCAAAACCTGTACACCTCCCAGCCTTCCCCACTGTTCATGTGTGTGTATGTGTGTGTGTATATAAACCACTGTGGCTTCCAACCATCACAAAAGCTGTAGGAGAGACAATTAAACTGTGAGACAGAGAGAGAGAGACAGGAAACTAACAGACATACAGCATGAGAACCCATCAGGAGAATACAATCACTACGCCACAGGCCTGTCTGCATGAAACCATGGCTTAATCTACAGTCTTACTCTCATATATGTACACAGAATAATTATTGTCATGTGGTGAAATATAGTTTGTTTGGCGGTCTATTACATACACTAGAGGTTGCTCTATGAAAAACACACACCATTATAGCTTTTTGATGTCTAGTCAAGTCAAGTCAAGTCACCTTCATTTATATAGCACTTTTAAAAATATAGATTGTTTCAAAGCAGCTTTACAGTGATAATAGGAAATTAAAGTAACATAGATTGTTTTGGTTTATAGCAGCTCTAGAATAAAGTTATTGTCCAGCTAAAGTTAGTTTTGATTGATTCACTTCCGTTGCAAAGATCATTAGTTATTAACTTAGGGGCCGCTAACACGACACCGTTCTAACAGAAAACCCTTAACGCGCTCCGACCTGCTCATTCACATAACAACAGTGCCTGGTGGCTAGAGAATGCAAACCTTGAAATAGGTTCCAAGGTGCAAGCCTAGACAAATTTTTTTTTCCTCTCTAAAAAGCCCTGCGCAAACTTCAAAAACGCAAACCTGTGAAAACGCTAACGGCGTGCACATGCGTATTACATATTAAATGACCTTGGCGTTACAAGCGCCAACGCTCTACTGTTTGAGCTACAGGAAGGAAAAATAATTTATCTATGCGTAAGCGATAAGCGTAAGCGAAAATGGCATCAACATTGATTCCATGTGATAATATTAGATCTAGAGTATGATTACGACAATGAGTAGGTCCTGACCAAGCGAGCCGCACAAGCCCTGAAAAGTGAAGCCAAAACATCTCGATCGCCCCCCGGTGACTGGTCCTAGTATAGGTCATAAGCCCCGCCTTCCTGTGTTAGTCAACGGGACGTGAGACCAACTAAACAATTAAATTACAATTCAAATATCTTTTTTCCAAAGGTGGTTTCTTTCATTTGCTGTTGTTTTTATCACGCTGGTGTAAGTTCAAGTGTCTGTTTCAAAAATAAGTTGGTTTTTAGTTAGTTACGTGATGCGGTGGTGTAACGTCATGATTGACAGCTGTGATTGACAGGTTCTCTGAGCGAAGTAGTCACTGAAGTACCACGGACATTTTTTTCGGGATCTTCGGAGGACTGAGGAGATTGTATGTACTTTATTTTAACAAGCCTCTTATCATACTGCAATCAGTTTTCAAAAAAGTGTGCAGAATGCACTCTCCCGACGAGAGTGAGGGCGGAGCGTTGACTTCGCGGCTTTACTTCCTGCTCACGACTGCGCAGGTCTGGTCCCGAGATCGCTACTGCGCAGACTCAAGTTCCAATATGTCAGCGCCATATCGGGACACTTGCGGCTTCAGTTCTCATCAATGGAAGAGAGCGAATGGGCGTCGTCCATCTTTTTTACAGTCTATGGTCCTGACACGTGTTGTCTAACTTCAATAGAGTTCAGAATGTCTTTAAATGCCAATCCCAATGCATACCCCCCCAAAAAAAGACAGCAAGCACAGATGGCAGTTTAACAGGCGAGCAAGATACTAGCGTGTTGTGCTAGCGATAATGATTTAGTTAAAAGCTAGCGATATCAGATTAATGTGATAGGCAATATTGGACAATATCAAGCGTAGCGTCAGTTCTGGCAAGTCACAGTCAAGCTCGCATTAGCTGACTCTCAGCTGATCCACGTCTAACAATAGGAGTACGACGCCTATCACTGTATACATATATAAGCTCCTTCAGTATTATCAGCAGCTATCGCGTTTCTCAGGAGGTAATTACCCTCCTCCATCCCCAGCTCCTCCTCTTGTCCAGTCAGAATTTGGCATTCTGATTCCACTTAAAATTGAATGCTGATTTGATCAAATTTGAATGTTGTAAACATTTTTCACCGCTCAAAAGTTCTAATGTGAATAAAAATCTAAATGAAATCTTTTCATTATATAAAGCGATCATGTCTTTTCAGAAGACTTAACCACTCGATTAAAATGGATTTATGTTATGATCTCATTTCATAACATACGTTATGACGAAACGTAACGTTTCAAAGCGTCAGAGATTTGGTTGACCTTCAATTGAGGAACACAAATGATGACAGAATTCTTTAATCTTAGAAATGATCCAAAAACATTCTGGGCCCTATCTTGCACCCAGCGCAATTGACTTTGTACAGCGATGCATGTATCATTCCTATTTTGCACCCACGCACAGCGGACTTTTCCCTCCACAGATCCACGTCGGTTAACTAAGAAATACACTTGCGCTCCCGGGGGCGGTTCAGCGCAAAGAGGAGGCGTGTTTCGGCGCAAACGTTCCCTCATGCCATTTTGCAGGTTTAGAAAACAATTCCACCACTAACCGAAAAAATCTAGTTTAAAGTCAGTGGCGCATTGCGCATGTTATTCAGATGCTATTTTAAGGGCGCATGCTTGGCCATAATCAATGTAGCGTGTGCACAACGCGCATACACTTTGATTCTCTCATCTACACAGAAGCAGTAGTTTTCATTTTTGCAAATCATACATTATTACGATAGATAGATAGATAGATAGATAGATAGATAGATAGATAGATAGATAGATAGATAGATAGATAGATAGATAGATAGATAGATAGATAGATAGATAGATAGATAGATAGATAGATAGATAGATAGATAGATAGATAGATAGATAGATAGATAGATAGACAGACAGACAGACAGACAGACAGACAGTTTATTATAAAAGCATACATCTAGCTTACACATTTACCCACATTATCATACACCTGTTTAACCGAAGTTAATTTGGGTGTGTTTCTCCATCCCCAATGTCACTTCTCTGTGTTTTACGGCCCTGACGAGAACGTCGGTCTCCTCGGCTGTGAACCGCTCCTGGCGTGCGCCTGGCAAACCCGCCGTTATGATAGGAATCCACTATAGAACAAGCGCACCTGCTCTTAAAGGGAATGTGAGATGACGCTCTGATTGGTTTATTTCATGTTACGCCCAAACCACACCTATGAATAATGAAGCTACTTCAGACCAACCCCTTTTAGATTTGCATCGGGCGCAAGAGTCATTTATCCCGCCGGTATAATAGCAACAGCGCCCAAGACCCGCCCACAAAGTTACTTGCGTTTCGCGCTTGACACTTGCGTTTCAGATCGTTAAAATAGGGCCCTCAGTCTAGGTTACTTATCTATTTTTATATACTTAATATTTACATATTGATTCAGGTCATAGTGGTGTTGATAGCAACTAAAGTTCACAGTGCAAATAGAAACACAAGGAACAGTTCTGCTCACTTACAGTAATGTGATCAGCTGTAATCATATTAAAATGAGGCTCCTCTCTTTTCATTTGACTGCAGGAAGCATTTGCTTCAATTCTGATTCAGTCTCCAGTTTTTAATCACATTTCTGCATGGTGAAACAATTTATTTAAAGTAAAGCAGCAGAGTTTAGCAATGGCTCTGTTTCACAAACCTGCAAACCAAATTCAGCAACTAGTTCTTCCAGCAACCTGGTACCTTAGAAATGCCTTTGTTTTCCCAGCACAATGATTCAAAACCAGTGCACTCTTGCACCTGGAAATTGCACCAAGTAAGCCAATCAGATTTGAACTGTGATTGCCACCAGCGATTGCCATTTTTGTTGTTTAATATGCATCATACACAGTGTGCACTGTCTGGCATGTCTGAGACCAAAGACCACCATAATTCACCACAGGGTATATTTGCCCCTTGACCTCTTTCCCTTTTTTTGTAAGTGACTGTAAAGCAGGTGCTTCTGACTGATAACATATCAGTTAATATTCCTTTGAATTTACAATTATTTATCTTCATATTTCAGAGTTGCTTTTCCACATTTAATGCATTATTGTGAATATACTTTAACAGAAAACTGATTTATCTGATGCACCTCATGTGTGACCTTATGTCTTTTCCTGTTCTTGCAAGCATGCTAGCATGAAGTGTTTCGTAAAGGAGGCTCTTTTGCAGAGCATGAATTATGAGACTCTTTAGAGGACAGGTTTGCAAACACGACTCCTGATAGATATACTCTACGCTCTCGTTTTATAGACTCGTAACCTGTAAACGGACTGTTCATTTAGTTAATGAACAGATACACGTAACAATGGGTGTATTATGGACTGTGCAATGAGATCCTTCATTAATGCAGACTCATGCACAGTTACCGTGGTAATGGACGGTGTGCTGGTGAGATTGTCACACGTGTTAGAAAGAATAATTGCTTCACTTTATGCCAAATCACTGGAGCATGGGGAATGAGTTGATGCTTTATTAGTGGCCCAAATTTCAATCCATTCTAATGTAATTGTGCAGCATGTCATTAATGCAATTTTCATCTAGTCACTCACTGTCACAGTGCAGATATAATGTATAATACTACAATACAAACAAACAAACACATGGAAATTCATTTTGACTAGTATACTAGTCATCCAGAAACATAGTCGACTAGTTGGCGGTTAAGAGTTTACCTTTTGTAAATGACTCGACAGACGGTGTGACAGCGGATCAGCAGTCTTCGCTGTTTCTGGCGACTCCAACGCAGTGTTCACGGAGAGTGTGTGTGAGAGCTGGTGAGAAAGCAAAGTATGCATCTCTCTAAACTGCAAAAACAGTCATGCAGCACACGCCCGTTTTGCTTTCACACTGGCAGCGTTTGTCGCGCGCAGCTGAACTGTGGCTTGTGTGCAGGCTTTTGAAGTTGTGGTCAACTATGTACTCTGACAGATTTTGTAAACACTTTAAAATGACTTACCATTGGCACCAAGAGCCACTGCAACTTCCTTCGCCTGCAAGTCTTTATAAAGCACATTATGTGGATCTTAAATAACTTTATGCTTCTCAACCTCCACGATGAGACGAGTGTTGTCCATTATTGTCCTATTTTCATGTGCACTCTGAAGAGCACCACCTGTGACACCACGTGCTTTTTGTTTATGATTGACAGCTTAACATCTGTTCTTATGCCAATATATTAGTAATATATATATATATATATAATTAAATTAATATGCAACTTAAGCTAAACTGGCAGTATAAATTGTTTGAACTTGTTTTTGTAGTTCTGGCAAAAAGTTTGTTTTGGACATTTGTTTTCTTTTTAAATTGCTGAAGGTCATTTGATTGACTGTTTAAAACACAATAGATATCATATCAATGCGCTTTTTGGGTAAAACTGCTGTGTATTTTGGCCATGATAAATGCATTGTCACTTTAATAAAGGCATGAGCGGTGCAGCAATCCAATATTAACCAACTGCAGAACCGCAGAACCATACGTCATAGCAGTGTGAGGATGACAGCGCCAGCCTAACAGTCTGATGCCGGAAGTGGGCAGGGTAAAAGCATCAAAGGGGTGGAGATGGGTAGGTTTAGGGGTGGGTTTAGGGGTCAGGGGGTGGAGATGGGTAGGTTTAGGTATGGTCAGAGCACTTCCTATTAGCCCCATTGTATCGATCTTGGTTGCAGTTCCATCAGAATTCCACTGGAGGTGATCGCGGGCGAGTGCAGACTGAATGGGAGTCTATGGGGCTAGACGGCTAAAAGTGTCTCTTTCACCCGATTGCCGCTGAGAAATCTCAGATTTGATTGTAGGTTTTGCAAGTTCAACATGGGTTATAGGTTGAAAGTTGAATGAACGAGTACTTATGTCCTTTCGATTTCTTACAAGTTGAGTTGTTGTTGCCAATAACACACTAGCATTCTGCTAATGAGCGCTGATTGGTCAGTGAAGTACTGATTACGACCAGAGATACAGTACCACTTGATGGCATCGTGGCGTCCGAAGCGGGACCAGAAACAAACAAAACAAAAACCCTTCTAGCACGTGTGTTTACCTGTGTCAGCTGTGTTGTCGATGCCTCGAGAGAAAAGAAAGTGCAGAGCGCGAAAGTGACTGAAGGATTGCCGTAAAGCAGTATCTCTGGTCGTACGATGTGTATGACGTTATTGACACTTTAAAAGACTTTTTAAAGCAAATAAGTGACTCTAAAAAATCTAACACCCAGCAATGTGTAATTTCTTTGCATCTCCTTTCGAATACAACATTCAAATTACTAGACAAAAAATGATATCCTGAGAAAAGTGGATTTTGATGGGTATAGCGCCATTGACCTCCATTCATTCTGCACTTGCCTGCGAGTGCCCCCGCATGGAAAGAGACGTGTTACTGCAGCCAGTCCAGAAACCGGAAGTAACCAGAGAGTTCCGCTCCACTTATATGCTCCCGGTGTGAGTTGGCACCGTGTGGAGGATGGAATAAAACCTTGTTGCAGCCGTAATGCGCCGCAGGCGTGTGCAGTGTAAATGAGGGGTTAGTGAATCCAGTGGTTTTTAAAGTCCGATGTCTGATTCCTAATGAGTCAAGAAACGATGAGTAGCCTAATATTAACCAAACAACTCTTTGATGTGATGGGAAGTAAGTTGATGACAGTCAAAAAGCAAAAATAAAAAGCAATGGATAGGCTATGTGTTTACAATTTACTGTATAATTACAAACACATATTGTGAGTATACAGACCCTTTCCAAAAAATTAGAATATCATGGAAAAGTTTATTTGTTTCCATAATTCCTTTCAAAATGTCAAACTTCCATAGATTATAGATTCAGGGCCCACAACTTAAACAATTTCAAGTATTTAGTTGTTTATTTGTACATAATTTGGGCTTCCAGCTCATAAAACCCACGAAAACAGGATTTCTAAAAATTTGAATATTACATGAAATCACACAGTAATTACACAGTGATACCATGGTCATTGAACCAGGTTTTGGTTATTTTGGCAGTGTGGGCAGGTGCAAATCCTGCTGCAAAATTTAGGAAGCATGAAGTGCTCTGAATGTCCTGGTAGACGGCTGCGTTGACCAAAGTCCTCTTTTCTGATGAGAGCAAATTTTGCATCTCATTTGGAAACCAAGGTCCCAGAGTCTGGAGGAAGAATGGAGAGGCACACAATCCAAGATGCTTGAAGTCCAGTGTGAAGTTTCCACAGTCTGTGTTGGTTTGGGGAGCCATGTCATCGGCTGGTGTTGGTCCACTGTGTTGTCCACTCAACGCAGCCGTCTACCAGGACATTTCCAGAGCACTTCATGCTTCCTTCAGCAAACAAGCTTTATGGAGATGCTGACTTCATTTTCCAGCAGGATTTGCACCTGCCCACACCGCCAAAATAACCAAAACCTGGTTCAATGACCATGGTATCACTGTGTAATTACTGTGTGATTTCATGTATTATTCAAATTTTTAGAAATCCTGTTTTCGTGGGTTTTATGAGCTGGAAGCCCAAATTATGTACAAATAAACAACTAAATACTTGAAATCGAAATATATATATATTATTCAAAAATTAGGTAGCAGTTTAGTTTTAGTCCAATTCTCACTAACTTATTACCTTGCATATTGGCTGTTTATTAGCACTTATAAAGCCCAAAAAATAATGCTTCATTCTGCATGACATATTCTACATCCCTAATCCTACCCAATACCTAAACTTAACAACTACCTTACTAACTATTAATAAGCAGTAATTAGGAGTTTGTTAAAGCAAAAGTGATAGTTAATGGATAATGTGTTCCCCAAACTTAAGCATGACCAAACATTCAAAACATATATGCTATGTGATTAAATAAAAAAAAATATTTTAGCATTGTTTCAGGTAAATGCAAATTCTATTTAGGTTCACTATGTTTTTATGAGCTGAATCATGGTTGCAATCAACTGAATTGGGACTCATGAAATTACATGAGCACTTATTAAACTTAATAGAAAAATAAAATAAATACTATGTGCTTCCAAATGGCTTCATTGCAACATTTTAGGGCTTACAACGTGACACGCCATGATGTCAGAGACCATGTGATGGCATAAAAGAACAGCTGAATTGCTTTTTCGAATCACTGAAACAAACTATTCGAAAGAATCGGTTCGCAGGAAATGAATCAGGCTTCCCATCATCTAATCAACTGGTTGACTACTCGGTTCCACACACACATGCATAACCTGCACTGATCAATAAAAACAATATTGCGCTTGCATATTTCTTTTCTTTTTCTTTTTTTCTTTTTGCTGTTAAATGTCACGCTTTGCTTGCTTATCTTTGTTTACACTCTGCCGGATAAAAGACAACATCCAGACAATGATAATTGAATCGAACAGATCCCATGTTTCATGCTAATACAAACATCCCAGATATACTGCAGAGGGTGTTATCACAGCAACCAGAATCAGAGAGAGATGCGAGAGAAGGTTAAAAGGTAACACACACAGATGCAACTCGGTTTATTCATCTGCAACCCTTCCTTTGAGTGAGATAACACACTCAACCTCAGCAGAACATCTGAAAAGTGTGTGTGTGTATAAGAGATAGTGGTGATAACACTCACAGAGGAATATTACCAACCAAATTGAGGTTATGTGGGAATATGCCTGGTGCACAATGATATGACTGTTTTAAAGATTTCATAGCAGTTTAATATCTCTGTAGATGCATGTACATTTCTGACATATGTGCAGTGACACACTTTATCGTTGCATACACACACGCTCTTGTCCCTTGACAGGCAAAATGCTCATGAAAATAATAAACACCATCATAGGACATTTGCACCAACAGGACCTCTGATAGCTATGAGTCTTTTCTTCGTATTAATACTGATGAAATATACGCATATAAAAGGCCTTCACGCGAACACTGAGCACATAACATGTCATTCTTTATCTCTACAGCTGCTTTTAGACTCTAACATCTAATTCACGTGATCCAATATTTTGAGACATTCATTTTTAAGATGTAAGACCCTCCATTTTACAATGTCATCCATTAATACTGGCACCCTTGATAAAGACGGGCAAAACAGTTAAAAAATGTATTTGCTCTTTATCATCTTAGTTTGCGCGACACCGTTTTCAACTACATATGGAAAATGTTTTATGCATTTTACATTTACATTTAATAATTTGTTTACATAAGCAGATGTTTTATCCAAAGCAATACAAACGAGGAGAGCAATAGAAGCAGTTAAACTAACAATAGGACAACAATATGTAAATGCTAACTTTTGAAATTGGGTTTCAAAGTGCAAGTTTTTGAAACCGATAGCATCATCGTCTCTGTGTAAACTACAAGAATGCGAATTTGTGAAAATGGTGATGGTGTTCAGTCTATGGGCAGTGTTTCTTTACCAGGTGACGTCGCCAACTACTGACCTGGCATGAATACAGCGTTTTTAGTCGTTTTTGCGGATCCATGAGAACAGGGATCATTTTGACAAATGTTGTATTTGTATGTGAAAAACACAAAGGACATTTTTTTCCATTTTAAGTACATCATGGTCATGTAAATGTACCCTTGGACTCTCATTAAGAATATTCAGAAAAAAAAAACATTTTCCATTTAAGAAATAATAGATAAAAAAAAAAAAACTACACCGTTTAGAAGATTTTTTTTTCTGTTTTTTTCTCTCTCTCTCTATGCTCACTAAGGCGTTTATTTATTTATATATAAAAATACAATAAAACAGTAAAATTGTGAAATATTATTACAATTTAAAATAAGTGTTCTACTTTTAAATATTTTAATATGTTATCCTTTATGCTGATTTGGAACTAAAAAATGCATTTCTTGTCAAAGAAAGAAAGACTGTTTGATGAACAGAATGTTCAAAAGAACAGCAATTATTTGGAATAGAAATCTTTTGTAACATTATAAATGTTTTTACTGTCACTTTTGATCATTGTAATACATCCCCAAAGGTTTAAACTGCAGTTTAGTACCACAATTATTGGCACCCCTAGAGTAAAAAAAAAATAAAAAATCTAACTAAAGTATATTTATTTTTAAAATTAAAGTAAGTACATTTTTAAGTTAAAGGGATAGCCACCCCCTGATTGGTGCGCTGATGACTGTTCCTATGTGAATAAAAGCCTAAATTCAATCTGTTCATCATATAAAGTGAATGAGTCTCTTCAGAAATTTTGGATTAAACCGCTCAATTCATGGGTTCGTTTTACGATCTCTTTATGAACTTTTTGAAGCATCAAAGTGGTAGTTGCGCAGACTGTCAATGGAGGCACAGAAAGCTTTCATCGAAATGATCTTAATTTGTGTTCCAAACAAAAGTCTTACGGGTTTGGAATGACATGAGGGTCAGTACATTTTCATTTTTGGGTGAACTGACCCTTTAACCTGCATGTTTAGAGACATCTAACTTCCTGTTTCACTGGGATACCAATACGAGGTGACACATATTCATCACTATGAGAAAGACTTGAGAATACAGTAAAAATGTGCCACAAAAAAAGTTTTTGAACTGCACAAATGGCTTTAAGAAAACAGCTCAACAGTTAAAATTATTATTTTTGCTTTCAGAGCAATAATTAATAGGTGTGAATCTACTAGAGATGTAAACAATCCACCACCCCAGGACACTTGTGGGATGAGCTGAAAAAGTGTAGATATTACATTTTTCAAATGATACAGCAATGCAACAATACTCTCATTCCAAAATAATTACTGAAACAGTCATTCTTCAGCCCCATATTCTTAAAAAAAATAATAATAATTGTTCCACAGAAAGAGAAAAAACATATGGGTTCTTTAAGGGGACAATCAGTTGGGTGTTTAGATGTACATAATATATGTCAAATATAAGACACATATCAAAAAGAACAAAAAATCTGTGTGCTTTACCGTGCACACACAAGATCAGATCTGTGGCAGATGTCATTGAAAGACTGAGAGAGTCAATGCAGCCATATGGGACAATTTTATTACCTTTTTGTGATGGCAGACGCCTTCGTTAATGTTTGATAAAACACTCCTTTTTACTTCCTGTCATCTTCTTTTATGCCGCGGCAGAGGAGATAATAAAACCGACTCTGAACATCAAAGCAAAGCACACAATTACTAAAGACAGCCTATCACTCTTCGCGCAAATCACCATGTTTACCCAGACTTGTGTTGGCGGAGTATAATTTTAATCAGGTTTGATCTCTCTCTCTCTCTCTCTCTCTCTCTCTCTCTCTCTCTCTCTCTCTCTCTCTCTCTCTCTCTCTCTCTCTCTCTCTCTCTCTCTCTCTGTTTCTCCTACTGTAGTTTGTTTCAATGTTTGGAAGAGGTGTGACTGAATTAGCCTGTGCGCTGGGTGACATTTAAGAGATGAAGAGCGCGTCGCTGCTCGTTCAGAGCGAGGATGGCTGTTTTCCGCGAAATGCTAGAAAATGAGTCAGCAGGGTTCAGGGTTCAGAACTCGCTTTGATCTGTTCATTAGAATGTGTGTGGGAGCGCTAAACAATCACTCTGTCCAGATTGCAGGTGTGCGCACGAGTCTCAGGTGTTGTATGAAAATGAGAATCACCTCCACAGGTGTTAAAGAGATCAGAGTTAATCTACAGCCTTCTGCATCCATCAGGCCTGCAACACATACACACCAAAACAGCATACCCATCACTAGACAAAGAGTCCTTTTTTTGTGCATCTACAACAGAAAAGATCTTTAGGAGAAGCACCTGTATTACTATAAATGTAAATATGTGTAGGCCTACTAATATCTATTGCACCAGATAAAGTTTAGTGCACACCAAATCTTGCAAAATTGGTATTCTGTTTTTAATATGGTATTTTTTAAATATGCATTAATGCTACACAAAAGGATTATTTTCTTTTGCATTTTTTAGTTGTAAAAGACAGAGAGCCAGATTTACTAAACAGGGCAAATCAGCGTGAGAGCACAATCCCAAAAAAGCGCCGATGGAAGTGGACAGTTCTGCGCGTGATCCAAAGACGACACGAAAATTAAAGAACATAGTCACAGCTGGATCATTTCCACGATGACCAACACAATTAGCGTCTGGTTTAAGACATGCTTTTTGTGGGCGGTAAATAATAGAGTAAATATCAGTAAATTGACTAGCGCAAACCTTAGTAAATCACCTTGCGTGATTCATTTAAATATATTCCTGCCATAATTGACCCTTTGCTAAGCCACGCCGAAAACCGCCACAGGCCAATCGTGGCTTAGCAACTGTAACTAGGTGCGGGAGGTCTGGCAAGCTTTCGAGCGAGGGAAACATACCAAAGCGTTGTGCGTATGGATTGTGCAAATCAGATACCCGGTATCGTAAAAGTTTGGACGGGGTGGTGGTTTTTGTTCTCTTCCCGAAACCTAAAACCCAAGGGGAGAAATGCCGGGCGTCATCTTCATTTATATAGCGCTTTTAACAATGTAGATTGTTCCAAAGCAGCTTTACATTGATAATAGGAAATTAAAAGTAAAGTGTTTTGGCTTTATAGCAGCTCTAGAATAAAGTTATTGTCCAGCTCGTGGATCAAGCAGTGTGATTAAAGGCAAGACGGAGGCTCACAGACATAATTTAACGTTACTTAAAAATATATTTCAGCATTTTGTTAATCGACAGCCAAACTAGTAACGTTACCCCAATCCGATCGCGACTCTCCCGGTGTCTAGTAAAAGTAAAAGGTACTTTTTTCCATTGCAGATAGTACCTCCACAGTAGCCGTGTTTCCACTGTTGGGCCAGTGTGAGCCAGGGCTTTAAACGGGCCGTGCCGGGCTAATAGCCTCGGGCTAATAGCACCGGGCATGCGTTTCCACTGTCGGGCCAGAAGCTCCACAGCGCTTCACTAAAACACGCCCGTAACGCGCCTCTCTGGAACAACGTCACAATAACCCATCATTTCACCAACAAATGGAAGTTTTATCAGAAAACTAATCAGAAATCACTGGAAACAGCGTTGAAAACAAACATGATAAATGCGGCCGTTTGCTGGCATTTTTGTTGTTTACTTGAATATTTAAAAAACCAAGCATCGATGTTTTACCACAGGTTTACAATAGAAAGTGATACATTGATCATAATGAATTAATTTATGTCAAAACTGCACATTAGTCACTCAGAAATAAATTACCGTTAGGTCTATTTCACAAAAGAAAGAGGACACACTTCTTCAGTCGCGTCTGTTTCTGTTTATCTGGTAGTTACAGGACATATTTACATCACATTTAGAAAGAATGATAATTTCTACAAATATATGCCACCAAAAATACGACCTGAGGAGCTTTAGCACTCTCTCGACTCCCATACAGACATTTTCAGTCAGAGAAACAGAGGAAGCTCCCGGAAAAAAAGTTGCTTTATTTTATGATAGTCCGGTATAAAGAGACGAGACGTAGGCTACTGACAGATAAAATAAAAACATGACTGTGATAGCCTTTATGATTGGTCTGATTTCTTCAAGCGTTCACTATGTTTTTTTTACTATGCGTATCTTCAAGCGTTTACTATGGTAATGGTTAGCGCGCATAGTCTTTTGCATCACAAACAGAAGGCATTCAAACATGGACACGAGTTAAATTATTTTAAAAGTCTTTAGTCTTTAGTCTTTAGTCTCCCGACTCAGGTGAACTCCGCCTCTGTTCGTAACCACTCCTCTAGCCCGAGCTGGCCCGCTTTGGCCCAAGGTATTCGACGGGCCAGAAATCCTGGCCGTTGGCCCCGAGTAAGCCCTGATCAAGCCCCGGAAGTGACAGTGGAAACGCGACTGGCCCTGGCACACACTAGCACGGCCTGGCCCTGGCCCGACAGTGGAAACGCGGCTCATGTCAACTTATTCTAACCCAAACCCTATCAGTCTACTAATACTCTACTAACTACTAATACTCTACTAACACTCTCATTAGAGTAAGTAAACATTAGGGGAGGGGTGTAACAATACATCGATATGGATGGATGCATTGATCAAACATCTAATGATATGATGCATCGATGCCACAGATAAAATATCGATATACGGTACCTTTATTTTGACACTCTCCACATCCTCAGACAACTTCTCTCAGCTGAAATAGACACCTGACAAGATTGACTGAACCCTAAACACGTTTTGTCACAAAAGCCGGTATTGTCCACTGTCAAGTGTCAAGGCATTGCAAATGCATGTTTTACAGCAAAAACGACAAGCACCCTTGTTGTTTGTGAACACAACCCGAATAGCGAATCAGCGCGCAGTATTCAGGTCAGGTGACAAGGCTGTTAGCCACTTCGAAAAGATGTGCTAGCTGAGAGGAGTTTCGTAAAAACTGACTAAAAGTGATCAAGGATGGATAATTTCAACAAACTTGATGAACCTGTGATATCTTCTTCGGGGCGTAAAAAGGAAAATAAAAGCTGAAACCTTTTCACAGAAACTTGCTAAACAGCATGTTAGTGGTGAGGTAAAAGCTCTTTGTATTATGTCTAATCACAACAACAAAGTTTGTCAGGCCTCTATGTCAGTTGAGAAGATTAATGTTACAAAGATTAATGTTACAAAGTGTTTTATTATGTATCATAGCAATTACTTCGTTTTGTTTAACTCTGAAACATGAAATTTTGCCAAAAAAAAAAAAAAAAACGATTGTTGAAGCTAAAATAAATAAATTTTAATACATAAAAAACATACTTTCAATGAACTTTCATTTTGTAAGTTACCTGCATTTTTTGAGCTATTATTACTTAATAAATACAACCCAATTGCAGTTTGATTGATATCAAAGCTCTATTAAAGAAAATCAGTCAACGTGTTAACAACTAGTACAGACATTTGAGCTAACTCTATTGCACATAATACAATGGGACAGCATGCTCACAATGTTTCTAGACCTACTGTCTCACTACATAAAGTGCACTTCCCCATCACCAGCAAAGTATTAGTGCAAACTGCAAAGTAGATATACCAACTGTGATCTCACCCGACCGATTGGAATATGCTTAAGTGGTCGGAGAGAAAGCACTGACCCAAAATGCATCTACTGTTTATAGTTATAAGGGAATAGAGAAGGCATGTAAAAAGAAGAATGCATTGATTAGGCTATACAGGAAATTTATAGCAACTAGGACAAAACAAGCTGAAACTAGTTATAAAATATATAAAAATAAATGAATAAGTATTATAAGATTTAGTAAAAAGGACTATTATCATACATTATTATACTTACATACTTAACAGTATAATTAAAAAGAATACTGGAAAAGTAGATTACCCAAATTATTTTGTAAATGAAGAATCATGAATTATATAAGTGAATGACATTGTCAATACATTATTTTGTAAATATTGGTTATAAGTTAGCATACGAGATTGTGGAGCAGAGAACTGAGGACAGGCCAGATGAAGTAAATATTTCTCTAATAATCATTCAATATTTAGGGGAGATCATGAAATGGAAATACTTGATATTGTTAATAATTGTAAGAATAAATATTCAACTGATTGTAATGATATTGACGTCATTATTAAAAAATATTATAGAATATATAGTAAAACCATTTACACATATTTGTAATCAATCATTTTTAACAGTTATATTTCCAAATAATATGAAAACAGCTAAACTTATTCCTATTTTTAAAAGTAGAGATAGAGATCTTTTTTAGAGATAGAGACCATTTTCTCTGCTTTCCCAGTTCTCAAAAATTTTAGAGAAACTTTTTGTGCGCATGCTTGATAATTTCATAGATAAACAAACTATTGAGTGAACATCAGTATGGCTTTAGAGCAAATAGGTTGACCTCAATGGCAGTTCTGGAAATGGTAGAAGAGATTTCCACTTTAATGGATAATAATGAATATACTGTGGGGGTGTTCCTAGATTTAAAAAAAGCTTTTGACACTATTGATCATGGTCTCTTTTAACGAAGAAACTGGAAACATATGGTATAAGAGGGAAAGCCTATTTTCGATTAAAAAGTTACCTTGATGACAGACATCAAATTGTAAAAATAAATGATGTATGTTTAATGAAAGTCACTTGTGGAGTTCCACAAGGTTCGGTGTTAGGCCCAAATAATGTTTGTACTGTATATAAGTTATATTTGTAAAGTGTCAAAAATACATAAAAAAAGGTTTTGTTTGCTGATGACACAAATTTATATTGTTCAGGGAAAAATTTGAAACAGCTTTTGAATACAGTGGAAATTGAACTGATGGTCTTTAAAAAATGGTTTGATGATAGACTACTGAATTTAAGTAAAACAAAGTTCATAATATTTACCAATCCAAAGAGTAATAACAAAGTTAAAATTAACAATGAGGAAATAGATACAGTGTATGAAAATAAATTTCTAGGCATTATAATAGATCATAAATTATGCTGGAAACCACATATAAATCAGGTAAAAAGAAAAAATGTCACAATCCATTGCAATATTACAAAAATACAAAACATAATCTGAACGAAAACTCATTATAAATTTTGTATTGTGCGCTTATAGTTCCATACATGACGTAGTGTGTGGAGGTGTGGGGTCATACATATAAAACCAATATAAATCCAATATATATGTTACAAAAAAGAGCAATAAGGATTATAAAACATGTTGACTTTTACAAACTAACAAATACATTTTTTAATACATTACATGCCTTAAATTATACCTTAAATCATGTGTTGATTTAATTTTTATACTGCACAGACAATGTATAAAGTATATAATAATTTGCTTCCAAATTGTATCCAGAGGCTGTTCGAAATAAGAGAAAGTCAGTATAAACTAAGAGGAATGCATATAAAAAATAAGGGCAAGAACCAAGAAAAAAAAAGAAAAATATCTGTAGATTTATGGAATAATTGTGATTAGGAATTAAAATTGTGTATTTCACTTTGTAAATTCAAGAAAATGTTTAAAAACAAGGTGGTAAATAATCATATAATTCAAAATAACAAATAAAAAATTAAATTTAAACTATTGTACTAGTATCTGAAATGTGCACCTTGTTGTTGTTTTTTTTTGTTTTTTTTTTGTTTTGTTTTTTCCTCTCTTGTCTTGTATTAATCAATTCCAGTGAAAAAGTGACGCTCATTTGATTGATAAGATGTATAGGCTTAATAAGCAAAGGCTTCAGCCTATACCTTTTTCGGTTATTATGTATGACCAAAATAAATCTTAAATCTTATTATGGAGATAGATGTTTAAAGTAGTGCTTAGTAGTAAACAATGGGCTGAGTCATGGTGATATTGATCTGTAAGTGTAGGAAAGTGGAACGGACCTGCATCAGAGCCACAGTAGACAGTGAGTGGGATGGCAGGGGGTTGAACAGTTTATTGGGTAGAGAGTAATGAACTGGCAACATATCAGCGGTTACGGTATATCCGGAGCACATTCGCTTACTGGAAACTTGGAATCCTGACCTCTTTAACTTAATGAAAACTAAGTATTTTATTTTTAATGAATAATGTCATCCTGTCAGAAATAAAGAGTAGGCCGATCATCTTGTTGATTATTTACACTACCGTTCAAAAGTTTGGGCTTAGTAAGATTTAAAAAAATAAATACTAATAATTAATACTTTTGAGCAACAACTAATTAAATTAATCAAAAATGACAGTAAAGACATTTCTGACTGCTATTTCAAATAAATGCTGTTCTTTTGAACTTTTGAAGAAATGTTTATTGAGGACAAAATCAGCATATTAGAATGATTTCTGTGTGTGGCACATATCTCTCAAGAGCAAAATGGACCTTACCCTGTTCTTTTCTCTCCTGTCTTCTTCAACTCTCTTCTGTGTCTGTGTGTGTGTGTGTGTGTGTGTGTGTGTGTGTGTGTGTGTGTGTGTGTGTGTGTGTGTGTGTGTGTGTGTGTGTGTGTGTGTCTATGTGTGTGTGTGGGCTGAAGGGTTGTTTTGCATTTCAGAGCCTTTTTCTGAAACCCTCTTTATGTCAGAGCACAAGGACATGAGGTAGCGTGGGTCCTTGCAGCTAATTGGTCTGTCCTTCTCTTACAACTTTCTCTAACACTCTCAGAAAATAAATAACTAATGCACCCCTTGGTAGTCTCATTAGCTCCCTGCAAATCTCCCTTCATAACCTCCCTCTCTCTCACGCACGCACGCACACGCTCCATCCCTTCTCTTTATCTTATTCTGTAAGTGCACCCATGAATAAATCTGGTGTCCGTTGAGTCAGTGGGCCACAATAGTCTCTCTTTGAAGGCGGTATATAGGACTGGCAGCGCATTGTCTTTCCCAAACAATGGCCACTTTAGCGTGTTACCTCTGAGGGCTGCGTTAGCCATATGGCTGCCTCCGTTGTGCCAAGGAAAGCACGTTGGTCTTGTTGTGAGAGAAGCTGATTTGGAGCGTGCTTTTACTGAGAATAGCCCTGTACACTTATCTCTCTCCCTCCTTCTCTCTTTTCCTTCGGAAAGAACAAAAACCTCCCCCTGTGCACATTAAGAGAGTTCTTGAAGTGTTTCCAAGCAGCCATTTAGATTTTAAATGGTCTCTTCTTAGACAATACACAATGGAACATCTATGGCAGAATTGGCAGTGCCCGGCATAAGCCATTGAATGACATTTGACCCATAGGACACGATCTGGAACGTTCTACCTAACTTGGGATGTCACCGTTTTCAGGACAGCTGAATTGTGAAAGATGAATGCAACCAAAACCAATGCCAAACTCAAATGAAAAGGAATAGTGAAAAAAAGTACAGAAAGACCAAAACTACCATCAAAAATGAACAATGAACAATACAGACAACTAGCTCTAAATAAAATGCAGGTATGGGACAAAACTCAACTAGGCTTACACTTTATTTTGATGGTCCCCTTTAAACATTCTGTTGACTACATGTCAACTAACTCTTACCCCCGGTTTCACAGACAAGATATCTTAAAATATGTCAGTGCCATTGTTTTGTCTCAATATGCACACCAGTAATGGGTTTTTTTTTTTTCTAAGGCATGTTTATAAAAGCTACTTAAATGCCCTAATTGAACTCAGGCCTAATCCTGGCTTAGTCTAAGCCCTGTCTGTGAAACTGGGCCTTAGAGTATTAGTTGAGTATTAGTAGACTGTTAGAGGTAGGGTTAAAGTTAGTAGAATAAGTGGTTAGGATTAAGTTGACATGCACTTGCAAAGTTACTTATAGTCAGTATAATGTTTGGGGGAGCATCACAATAAAGTGTTAGTAGACATTAATCAGACTTCCTTCTAATACACTACTAATACTCTAATAAAAGTAGAGTATTAGTAGTGTATAAGATGTAGGTTTAATGCTACTTATCGTCAATTGAATGTCTAAATGGGACTATCAAAATAAAGCGTTAGCCAACAAGCTAATGGGTACTGGTCACATTTACAATTTTTGGAAAATAAAATGCTGAATAAAATCTAAGCCATATCTAGGGACAAAGATAACTTTGAGACTCATTTGACATTGTCTTGATCATTATCTCACTAATGGTGCTTGCTGACCACAAATTTGGATATATCACCTCTCTCTCTGGTCCAACTGAATCAATAGACCACAAAAACCTTTTGACTTCTTGCTAGGGCATTGCAATGTGCGGTTGCTAGGGTATTCTAAATGGTCTTTGGTTGCATTGCTATGTGGTTTCCTGGTTGTTGTAAGTGGTTGTTTCTTTTGTGGAAAATGTCTTAGATTTAAAATGTGGGTACATTCTTTTTAACTCGAGTACATTTCTAATGAAAAAACTGTACCTTTACTTTGTTATGCAATGTTGTTCAAATCCTTAACTGTACATATGAGCACTCACCACTAAATATTAAAAAAAGTCAAAAAGATAAACACTTTGTTTGAAGAAAAGTTTGTGTGCATGGTCTATCGATTCAGTTAGACAAGAGAAAGGCCATAGATTCAATTGTGGTCAGCAGACTTCCATTAGTGAGATAATGTTCATGACAGTCAAACAAGTCCACTCTTAAGACTCTGTATTCTTGTCCTTAAATACAGCCAATGATGTAAGTCTATAAGGGTGTGTTGTTCACAGTTGCAGTTTGGTTTCTCTTTGTCTAGACCAAAAAAGAAAATGATAAAGATACAAAACAAAACAAATCAAAAAATATATATATATATATATATATTGCAAGATGTTGATCCAGGAATATGTTGTACTTGGAGAAATCCCGTTCACAACACCGTCAAGCTGCATGATTTGTCACAAACAATATATGCTACACAGCCATTCAGAGTTTAACATGCTTACAGCTGCTGAATATCCTCTGTCTCGGAAGAATTGATTGTGTGACTGTTCAAGATTAATCACAGATGCGGCATGATAAAATATCACGTTAATCATGGCATGCAGATCAGCTGCTAACACACTAATGCGTGGAAATGTGTGACGCTCACGTGCTGAACCCTCGATAATATGCTCCATGGCTCTGTGAAATATCTCAGATGCTGAGATGATGTCAAAGGGAAGTCTTGAGGAAGCAGTAGGCTATATGCCAAAAGGTGTGTTAAAGGTGCAATATTTGGTGCTGTTTTCATCCAATTTTAGTTGCCAGAAAACTTGTGATGCATCAAGTTTTGAGAAATATCTGGCACCCACCAACTCACTTTTGATTTCTTCACGCTTGGGTATCTGATAATGCTCACGGCTTATGTTCTCATTCAGATCAAGACCTCTAAAAACATCTTCATAGTTCTGTGTTATAGAGTCAAGTGTCACTTGGTGTACTTGCAGCTGTGTTGATGCAGTACACTCTTTTCACCAGCCCCATGTCCTCACAGGCTTTATCACCCAGTAGTGAGTCAAGGTCCTCAGCAACGACAGAGAAGAATAGGTGGTGTACTTTTTCTTTTACCGTCACTTTCAGCCTGCATGTACCTAAACACTCTATTTTCTGTCCATTGTAGTCTTTCAACTCTGTCATTTCTTTGTGTATTTTTGTTTTCTCTTTCATCACTTCAATGTCAGATGTGCTGATCAGGTTTGCCTTTGCACCAGTGTCCAGTTTCATTGTTATTATAGTCCCATTTATCTCCCAATGGTGCTGTCCACTTATCCTCTCTGACAGCATTGACTTGTTTTCCTGTTTCATCTTCACAGTTAACCATGCCAACAAAGAATGTTTCACACAGATCTGTGTCCTCCACTATGTTTATAGATTTTCTATTCTTCTCCTCTTTTCTTTTTGTGAAACACTGCCCCGGTTCCCCTGGTTCTTGCCCCGGCAAGCAATTAGAGCATAGTTTACCATAAGCTGGACACTGTTTTGGCTTATGCTGCAAACCGCAGCGTTTGCAATTAAATGCTTGTCCGTCTGTTTGCTGTGCAGGTCGGGTCTGCGTGCGTCTCCTTACTTCACTGGAGACAACACCGACAGCCGCGTCATCACTTTCTCTGACGCTCGCCGTCATCTCGCTGAATGTCCTCACATGCATTTGCGAGAGCTCACTTGCCTGGCAGATCTTGATAGCCCCTTCCAGTGTCAGCTCCGTTTCCCTCAGTGGCCTTTCTCTGACTTTTTTATCCTCCACACCAAACACGATCTGGTCTCTGAGCATGGAGTCCCTCAGTGTAGCAAAATTGCATGACTGTGCTTTAAGCTTCAGGTCGGTCAGAAAGTTATCAAAAGGTTCGCACTGTTGGTGCACTCGTGAGCGAAAAACATACCTCTCGTCTCGTTCTTTTTCGGAGAGCAGTGGGCATCAAACTTCTCAAGCACTTTATCCAGCTTATCTTTGTCATCAGAATTATAACTAATGATCTTCGCAACGGAAGTGAATCAATCAATCAAAACTAACTTTAGCTGGACATAACTTTATCCTAGAGCTGCTGTAAGGCCAAAACATTCTCTGTTACTGTAATTTCCTATAATAACTGTAAAGCTGATTTGAAACAATTCATATTGTTAAAAGCGCTATTTAAATGAAGGTGACCATGTTTTGTTCATTGTTGTGCATGAAATAACATTTCTCTGCCTTAACAACCACCACTACTGACCCCCTCTGTATACACTATGAAATTACACCGACAGCGTCAGACTAGAGCCAACGGTACCCAACGGCCGATCGTCGGCTTGGTGTGTCCCGGGCTTAAGGAGGACCTACCCCCCAGCCACACCATTATATTGAAACTCAAATACCACAAAATATATATATTTTTAAATAGTCAAGATGACCTCTAAATGCAAATATATTTTTGTCAGTCATGGTTTATGCATGCTGTGATTGCCATATGATTATTTAAGTTACTGATTGATTATTTTCATGACCAGACATTATCCGCATTTACTCACTCTTATGTAAAATTCCTTCTATCTAAAAAGGTCTGTCAAACTGCAACAAAAAAAGAGACAAAAAGCATAAAATCATTATTCAAACTATTGATTGATTATTTGCATGCTTTTTGTAATTTGATCAGGCATTATCAGCATTTACTCACCCTTATTCCATTCAAGAATATCCGGGCTACTCTTTTCAGTATAAGGAAAGTGAATGAGGTCTGTCAAACTGTAAACATTTGAACTATATTTACTATATTGTGTTAGCCTAGAAATCTAGACGCACCCTAGCGGCAGCACAATGTATTTTGCAGCCAGGGCAGTCTAGCAACTCTCCATTGACTTTCGAGCTGCAAAAACCTAAATTGGGTCAGGCCAATCACGTAGGCGGAGCGGGCTTAACATAATGACGACAGAGTTGCGACGGTTACCTGCCACTTGAAAACAAAGAATGACGGCTGCTGCTGGTGAACATCTTTCGAATCGGCTTTGTCCACGACTCTGGAGGACTTTTCTTTGAGAAAAGAGCATAGAACGGCACTTAAGTCATTCTTAAAAAAAGGAAGATGTGTTCGTAGTTTTGCCGACCAGATATGGCAAAAGTTGAATCTATCAACTAGCTCCGCTGTTGGGAAAACGCTCTGGTTGGTTGAAGCGCTGTCTGATTGCGTGCAGAGGGAATTTGAAAGACAGCCGTTTATCCCGCCCCTCAGATTGAGCCGTGTCTATGGTGAGTTGCCATCTTGATGTAGGTCTGGCTTGCCAGGCTAATATTGTGTAGTTTTCACATTATTTTAAGGTGACATATTTACATTGTACTTACTCAAATAAGTACTGAGTAATATAGTTACAGACATTGCTACTTCTTTCATCAACTCACCAAGAGCTAGGACTTAGTGCAGAACGTTTCTTATTATTTTATAATGAGTACAGAAATATAAAAGTGCTGAGATGGACCAGAGTCCTGCACGGGTCCGATTTTGTAAACCCGCACCCGCCCGTACCCGCAGTGCTTAAAACCACATCCGACCCGTTTTCCGACAGCAGCACTAATTAAAATCCGCACCCGACCCGCTTAAAATAGAACCGATACCCGACCCGCATCCGAAATAAAATCAGTTTAGACTACCACATTATAGCCTAGACACAATTACAAAAATATTTATTGCCAGGTCATACAAAAGTTATTACACGACAATTAACACAAGGACAACTTCAGCCGAAGCTGTCAAAAGGCCGGTACATGAAGAACATGGCAAACGTTACCACAAAACTGAGTAACCTTATAACATTTTACCAATCGAACAGACGCGGCTACAGCATTATATCTGCCACGCAATTCATCTACATCTGACAATTTTGGGTTCAAACACGCCCTGCACACCACACATACTTAACAGTGTTAAATTTGAAACATACCTTTCGATAGAACTGCTTGGTTTGTTACCACAGTTATCTACGTGCTTCCTCGCCGATGAAGTTCCACATTTGCGGCTATCCAACACGAAAATGCATGCAGCAAAGCCTTTCACAATATTTTCTTCAGATAACTCCCGCGGGTACCCGAACCTGTGCAGGACTCTAAGATGGACTGCTCATCTGTCCATCAGTCTGAGACTCTGGGATAGGCTCCAGCATTCCCACGACCCTACATAAGACAAGGAGTTTGGGAATTGGATGGACTATAAAAGTTGTCCTTTATTATTATTAATAATAATAATTCTGCACTTTTACATTATGCTTCACAGCTTCAGTCCTTATTTACCTCCATTATAATTCAATTATTTTATTTTACTTATTTATTTATTTATTTATTTTGACAAGTACGGGCTAGTGTTTTGTGTTACACAGAAGAGTAAACAATGACAATTTTCATTTTATTAATAATAGTACTATTAATAAGTTACTAGATGCATGACTGTATAATACTGTCACTGAAAGCACTATGAAATACAATTATGAAATTGTGATGAATCTGAATAACTACCTCAAACTGAACCCTTATTTAGGCAAGGCAAGGCAAATTTATTCATATAGCACATTTCATACACTATGCATTCAATAGATTGAGATTGAGGAAAAAAAATACATTCATAAACAGAGACAGCAAGATAGACGGAGAGGGGGAACTAATTTCTCTAGAAAGATCTCTCATTCTGCACAGCCTGTCATGCATTAAAGGTTAGTGGCTCCCCAGTTAATTTCGCCAAGTCTCCTGCACAGAGACGCAGGAACTTCTGACACAGAAATAATTGGGAGTGCGGTAAGTCCGCTGAGAGGTTTGGCCAAGGTCTGCCGCCTTCCAGGATGCCTTTCTTATAAACAACTTTTTTTTTTTTCCAGAACACAGAGCTCGCTTCCCGTTTGCTGCTGGAGAGTGAGTCAGATCAATGATGACACGAGCGACCGTCTGCCAAGCAGAACTCAACCGCATCTGTCAGCCGCAGATTTTTACCCCGGGCGTACAGACCAGGAGCATCTATTTGGTACTTTAATGAGCCCGGCCTGCCGTAATGGGACATCGAGAGGTTCAGGCTGATCTCTAAAATTAATTTAAATTTCTCTGCTAACAGAGCTCAAACTTAATCAGGTTTCCAGGAGTGTATGCTTTTATGGATTTCCAATGAGAGGCAAAGGGTGTTCTGGGAAAGATGAAGATGCATATCTCACTGTCCTGCTCTCTAGGGGTCATTTAAAAGGATGGCCGATGAGGTATTCTTTCCCTTCATAATTTTTTTAATGGCATTCATGCTCTTCTTAGAGATATGAAGATGAAAGAGATAGACATTTACACACTTCCAAAACTTACTTTCTTCTGTGGAACACAAAATAGGACCTCAAAACAATATTAAAGCCCATTGATATTCACTAAAAAACACTGAAGCTTTTTTTCAAATATCTTGTGTTTTTCACAGAAAAAAGTAATACAGGTTTGGCAAGACGTGCAGAATTTTCATTTTTGAGTGAACCATCCCTTAAAACAGTGACTGGTTTAGAGAACCAGCGCAGTGGAGGTCCATCAGGATGCAATGCTCCTTAAAAATTTATTTGAACATAATGTAAATGAACATAATAACAAAGTTATTAGACCAAAGTAACTGTTGTTTATCTACTAATGTGCATAACACATAACAAGCAATGCACAAAAAAAATTCCTTTCATAGCATAGCATAGGCTAGCATAGGCTATTTTTAATCACTGCATGAATGCTAAAATGCATTCAAAATGGGCAAAAATGCAGCAAAAAAAAAAAAAAAAAAGTCCAGGAAGGATAATGTTTGCCTCCATTCGCCTTATACTCCATTGTGTGTGTATGTGTATGTGTGTGTGTGTGTGTGTGTGTGTGTGTGTGTGTATATATACACATTATAAATATATATAATTGTATTATTAGTTCTTTTTTTAAGCACTTTCTATGCACTATTTATTTCCTGAAGTTCTCCAGCCCTTCTTTCTTTCTCTCTCTTACTCACTACATCTTCTTGTAGACGCCATCCATGTTTCTCTGCCCTTTGTCACTCTCTATTACCACTAGACACACATCTCAACCTCCCACGCCGGATAGAAGACACTCTCTGCATGCTAACATGACTACTTCACTTAGGCCGAGAGTTTACTGTGATTTTTTTCAGTAATTTTTGTCTCATCCTAATTTGCTAAAGCCTTTAAAACACATTGTTATTGATTAAACACATAGTAATGATTAATTTAAAACCAATTAGCTATCTTTCATTAACGGGAACTCAAACTAAGCTATGTGGGGTCAATATTTGGATAAAGTCAATGACAATCTTTACCCATGAAAAAATAGCAACCCTCCTGCCCCTGTTTTACATGCAATAAAAGCTGACATTTGACAGGAAACGTCACTTTAAAAGGGTGAACGTATGGGGAAGTGGATTTACTGACTGTCTTCCCTATATTTAGACATTTTTAAATATTCAATTCCCTCTGCATGTTTTAATATCAAGGTATTCGAATAAAATTACGGGGTGTGTGTTTGGCTGGGCACTTATTGGAATGCGTGAACCCCTGGCAGTGACAGCAGGTAGTTCTGCCTGAGTGATCAGATGAACAGAACCCATCTGTACCACCTCATCATACATACTGTCCTCACGGAAAACTTCCCATACACAAGGTCAAACTTGCAAACACACAGAGTTGGTGGTTCAAAGTTTCAAGTTCAAAGCCTGTGATGGCACCTGACAAATATTCATTTTTGTTTTATGTACTCTCTACAGTCATTTCCACAAATAATTGATTTATTGTTTATTTGTTTATTTATTTGGATTATTGGCAAAAGTGCGAGCATAAATAATGCAAAGCACACATCATTAGTTATATCTGACTTTTTAAATATCGGATATTTTAGTAATTTCTCCAGTAAACAGGACCTAAAATATATTTGAAAAAAAAATGTCCATTCATTGTCACAATTCAAGTTTCTTCAAGGTAATACTACATTTCCATCTGCTTATCTCTTATTCTAAACATATTGACGTAATTTCATGCAACGCAACACAATGCACTCAAACGCATCACTGAGAGCCAGAGAATGAGAAAAGGAGGGTGAGAGAGAGAGGAAAAAAGAGAAATTGAGATTGTTGGTTGTAGGTGGAAAGCCCTTAAAAGACAAAAAAAAAAAAAATCCCATCAGCAGAGACAGATGATTCCACATCGCTCTCTGAGGGCCGAAAGATCTTTTTTAATGTGGAGCCCAGCTGCTCCCAGTAATGGAGTTTAATGACTCACTCCTGTCCTTTTTATTATATTTTCTTTGCTAAAGCTAAACTCCACCTGTCCGACTGCACACACACACACACACACACACACACACACACACACACACACATTTATGGGGACTTTTCTATAGACAAAAAAATGTTTACACTGTACAAACTGCATATTCTGTCCCCAACCCCACCCCTAAACCTACCCATCACAGAAAACTTTCTGCATTTTTACATTTGTATGATTTATAAGCTGCTTTTCTTCATGGGGTCCAAAAAATGTACCCACAAGACATTTTGTCTCCATAATGTTTACCAGGCCACACATCCAAGGTTTTTGTGAACCATATGAAACTCTAGGAAAACCACCAGTGAAAAATATTTTAGTTATTATAAAAAATAAAAGGGCAAGTTTGCAATAGAACAAAAGCTAAACTACAACTACAAAGTGCACTATTAACGAATAATAATAAAATAAATAAATAAATAACAGAGATAAATACCATTGCTAACCAATCAGTTTGCTTTTTCTCTTTTTTTTCTTTTTTTTTTTACAATAAACAAAAACTATTGATAATTATTTTTTTTTTAAAGTAAAAAAAAGCAAAATGTATAAATACAGCAACATCTAATTTCCCTGTATCAATGGTTTTATATATATATATATATATATATATATATATATATATATATATATATATATATATATATATATATATATATATATATATATATATATATATATATATATATATACATACACACAGTGCAATGCATAAGTGAATACACCCATGCTAAAGTTGACTAAAAAGAGGAATAAAAAATCATATTTTGGAAATTGAACTTAATGCCTTAATTTAAAAAATTAGGAAAAATCCAACCTTTAAGGACACCAATTTTCTTTGTGAATGAATAATGTATCGTAAATAAATAAATATTCTTCCGGTTAAAATACATGGTGCATAAGTGAGTACACCCCTATGTTAAATTCCCATAGAGGCAGGCAGATTTTTATTTTTAAGTATTTTTAAAAAAAATTTTTTAGGATACTATGCATCCTGATAAAGTTCCCTTGGCCTTTGGAATTAAAAAGCCCCACATCATCACATAGCCTTCACCATACCTAGAGATTGGCATGGAGTACTGTCCATAAGATCATCTCTCAATGCAAATCAAACTAGCTTTTAGGCTAACTGAAATAAAACCATGCCAATCTCTAGGTATGGTGAAGTCTATGTGATGATGTGGGGCTATTTTAATTCCAAAGGCCAAGGGAACTTTATCAGGATGCATAGTATCCTAAAAAAAAATAAAAAAAAATACTTAAAAATAAAAATCTGCCTGCCTCTATGGGAATTTAACATAGGGGTGTACTCACTTATGCACCATGTATTTTAAGGAAGAACATTTATTTATTTACGATACATTATTCATTCACAAAGAAAATTGGTGTCCTTAAAGGTTGGATTTTTCCTAATTTTTTTAATTAAGGCATTAAGTTCAATTTCCAAAATATGATTTTTTATTCCTCTTTTTAGTCAACTTTAGCATGGGTGTATTCACTTATGCATTGCACTGTGTATATATGCATATTTCAGGGAAAAGGGGCTGACCATCAAAGTAAAAGTCCATGAGAAGGCGGAATGATCAATAGCATCAGGTCAGTGAACCCACACCCAATTATTTCTTTTCAACTGAAATTCAAACTCAGAAAGCACTGAAAAATTGCACAAAACACTTAAATCAAATGAAAGTGAAAGAGAAGGGAGTACAATATTGCAATATTTAATTTTAAATTTAATCCGTTTAAATAACTACACTAAAAATAAAGCCCCACTGATTAATATCCCACAGAAATGTGTAATGAGAATAAAACATCAGAAACACTTTACAATAAGCTTTCATTAGTCAACATCAGTTAACATTAGCTAAGATAAACAATACTTCTACAGCATTTATTAATCTTAGTTAATGCTAATGTTAGTTATTTTTTTTTAAGAAGTTGTATCTGTTAACATTAGTAAATACTAAATTAGTAAAAATCAATCTCTTTCAGTTGACTATACTAGCCTGTGAAAGCACAAATTAGCATGTGATAAAAAAAAAAAAAAATGTATGACTGGTATCAGCCAGAAGTGCAAGATAAAGGTAAAAAGGTATTACCAGCATTTACACAAAACTTTAGGGTTGCCAGGTCTGTACAACAAAAGTAATCCAATAGCCATTCAAAAGTAGACCATTGCAATTTTCTCCGTCGGGTGGCTGAATTCTGTCTGGGGGGTTTTTAAGGGGGTGGAAATCAACCCATGGTGGAAAAAAAGCGGCAAAAACTTAAAAGTAGGCCAATCCCGCAGGGAAACTGTGGACTTGGCAACACTGCAATAATTGCTCTTTTAAAAAAGCCACATATTATCTTTACATATCCATCCTCAACCTAAGCACAAGATGCACTCTTCAGCACAATGGCAACTCCCAAACAAACAACAACAGAAACTCTTCTAAATCCCAACATAACAGAGCATTAATCACCCAAGTTTACCCCATCTTGCTCAAAAACACATTAAATAACACTTAATTTCAACATTTACTCTCCCCATCCAGTCACATGCAAAGCATGCAGGGAACTAGAAATCTTCTGCCCAGTGTCAGATAATGGCAATGAAAAATGAAAGATATTATTAAATTTCCATTTTGCAAATTTAGTTGAAGAATGCATCTGCTTTAGCTCAAATCTCTATCACAACATTGTAATTCCACTTTTCGAAATGACCCCATGTAAATCCCAGTGTGAGAAAAGTCCAAAAGTTTCTGTGGTCTAATTGAATTATAGAAGCTAGAGGTTGTGGATCCAGACCTGTGCTATACCTGTATACTCTGATCTCTGAGTGTATTATGACTGCACGGTTTCTCAGAATAGTGAGAAGAAGCTGTGTGCACTCCCTCTGCCTTTTAACCCTTTGTCCGCTTCTGCTCAGGGTTAAAAAACTGTACAGATGCTTTTATCATATTGTAACTTTCCCCCAGAAATCAATAAGAGCTGAAACAGTCAGAGAGCCAATGAAATGAGAGAGAGCAGAAGAAGAGACGGTTGATGCATGAGTGGTACAACAGGGTTGTGTATGTGCACAGGATAAAGCCTGTTATATCACACATACTGTGCGTGTGTATGTATATATGAATGTGTATATATTTTTGTTTAAATATGATAAAAAGTAAATTATTATTTGTATAATATTTTTAGTAATAGTGCAATTTTCATAGTCGGGATTCCTGTCTTGTTTTCACCGGACTAATATGTTTCTGTTCCTGTTGTTTGTGTGTTCTTTTCGTGTGTTCAGTTCACGTTTGCTCTGACCCTTGATAACTGTCGACATACTAACCCAAAGTTAAATAAATCAGACTAAACATGACATACATCTCCATAATCTCACCATTCTTATAGAATCCAGAACAACTTATAAAACATACATGTTTATACCCACAATATTGTTACCTTCTAAAGGGCTGCAATGAAGTATAGTGTCCAATCCAATGTGCAAATGAAATCTATACATCTTAGAGTCAGAATCCATCCATGAGCAGTGAGAAATAAAGTGTTTGGAAATAAAGAGGACAGGTCAGGTCACTGAGTCTTGTTTACCTGTTTGGTTTGAGCTTTAACGTAATGCCTGTGTAGACGTCTAGTGTGTTTTATATAAAAGTATATCTGTGTGTGTTTGTGCACGTGCGTGTCAACACCCTTGACCTTGCACACACAGTGTAAAAATCCAGATAAAAATCAACCTCAGTCACATACACACTGACAGCTAATCTCATTCCCAGCTGTCATGCTTCATAATTATTATCTCTATGAACTGACTGAGTTGCGGGTGAGCCAAAATGGGGCTCTGTGGGTGGGGAGATGCGATCGATCGGCAGCAATCGGACCGTCAATAATGAAACTGTGCAGTGTAGGAGGCCATGTTGCATCTCTGTAGGTGTTTGAAAACTGCTGTGGAGGGCTGTGTCTGATCTTCATGACAAAGAGAAAGGGAGAACAAACTGTCTTTAATGAGGGCAGATGCATGACCTTACACACATATACACTTTCATGATTATACAGGAACAAATAAAAGTCTGAGGAGTGATTGAAAACACAGTGGTGTCAGTTTCAGTTAAAGGGTGGAAAATGTGCTCCCCTGGAAAGCAGAAGCCCATCAGAGAAGGCTTTGTTCAGAATGGAAAACTAGCACACTGCACAGTATACTGTATACTGCCTAGTGTTGTAAGACCACCTAAACTGAGATCAAGACCAGTGTGTGTTGAAACCAATAAAAGACCAATGCAAGAGCGAGACCAGACCAGCACTCCTGGAATTCTTCTAAAAGATCCACATTTACTGCCTGAGAAATGTCTTATATTTAATAAATGCCATAGAATAATAAGACACTACAGTATATAGAGCTGTTAACGGTCAAATGTAATCATTTACAACTAAGTTAAACTGCATAAATAATGTTGAGATTAATGCTTTGAAATTATGTCTTTTGAACGTTTGTATAAAATCAATATCACAGTTGCAATCGTTCTCATATTTGTGAAAACAGCTCTCTTTCTTGTGATATTGCTTAAAGATCTCATACAAGTACTTTTTTGCAATCATATCTTGAATTTTGTGGGAATTTGTATTAATTTGTGACTTTTTTGACACAATCCCTAATTTTTTGATAACAAAAGAAATCAAAGAAATATGTTGTATGCATTTGAAGCAGGAAGTTTTAAATTCAATCACATTCATGATGTTAACAAAAAATGCAGCAGCAATTTAGTGCTATCCCCGCAGTTGTGGTCTTGACTGGTCTTGAAATAAGATCCCATATTCTCTTAGTCTGCGACCGAGACAAGGTTGAGTAACAAATGTGGTCGAGAGCGAGACCAAGACCTTAAAAAAAAAATGGTCTCAAGACCAAGACGAGTCTTGAGTACTACAACACTAGCCTAATGTTTAAAAATAGTGTGTGAATCATAGACTGTTAAAAAATATGGACGTAGTGTCTGTGACGTCACCCGTAGGTTTCTGAAGACCGTAGGTGTTTCTCAATGTCAAGGATACTTCCTTGGCAGGACTGGTCCTTCCAAGTCACTTCCTTCAGAGGCTAGGCGAGGCTCCTCTTTAGCATTTGGAGAACACGTAAATGGAACAGGCTAGCAAGTGCACGTCATTGCGTCATTACGTCAGTGAAAATGAAAAACAGAGCGTTGCTATGGACGCAGTTCTGTTCACTCGGGCAGTTGTGATCGTTTTTAACCTGTTAAGCTGCAACGCCACTTTTGAAAAATCCCCAGAAATGACATACCCAAACTTAAACAGATACAGTTCATGAACCCTTTGCACTAAAAGCACAAGTATGATCTCATTTGAAAGCTGACACCTGGCAGTTTATTGTAAATGTAGAATTAATTATTGTCATAATGAAAAAAAAATGTTATAAATAGCTTCAAAGTTTTGTAAAGTTATTAGAAATTAATTTTTATGAAACATCCTCATGAAAATAAAATTGAAGTTGGCACTGGAGCAATCTAGAAATGCACTACAGCTAAAGCCACATGTCTAAACATTTTATGTTTAAAATCTGAAGATAATAAGTCCAAAACTCTGTATTTAGTTACATGTTTTTCAAGACCATGTCAGTTGACTTTATTTTGATTTGACGTTAAAGATGCTTCTGATGTTTATTGCCATCTTCTAACCATCTATCCAGTATATTGTCTCTATTGTTTTGTGGTGCAAACGAGCCCCATTCAGTCTCAGTCTCCCCCTGCACACATTAACACCTCTCCAGACTGGTTATGGCTCGAAATATGCATTTCTTTTGTCTGCATTATAGTTACTAACGACTGGCTATTCATAGGGTTTCAATCCCTAATTTCTTTTATCAAAGTTCTTACTTAACATTTAAAAACTGGATCAAATGCCCTGCTTGAATAATGAAACATTTTAGTAAGCATATTTAGAAAAAAATTATAAAAGGATAACTGCAACATGTGGCAGGTGCACCTAGAGCTAGCTAGCATGTTAGCTTAGCACACCATCAATACACGACAATTTATGAGATTAAAACCATTTTTGTGCTTCAAACTTAATTTATAACGCAAGTAGAGTGTTTTAAATAATCTTCTGTGATATAATTTCGCTTCAGATTAAAAAATCAGACATAAAATATATATTTTTTATTATTCTGCACAATGATAAAGTCTATATCGATTAGCAATACATTATAAATATAATCTATTATTATGGAAATACCTGACATTATTTGAAGAACACAGGTAAACCAAATATCATTTCAATCATGTTTATTGTCTTCAGAAAGTCTTTTTTCTGCATGTAACAACGATCTCTGATAGCTTTGTGTGCGTTCGAGACTTCCTGGATTGTCACATGATCATGGTTCTTCTTCATGTTACATAAATGGACTATTATTGTGAATGTAGCGCCCTCAGGCTGTTGGTATGGATTGAAAACACAATACATCACAGTAACTCATAATGATTACATCGACGCATTTGGGCATAAATTCAATAAATATTATTCCTGTCTATAGAAATCTGATGAAAACTTATGAAAATATTTCAATATTTCTCTAAATCTGCACAATTTTGAGCTAAAGCCCTGAGGGACGTTGTTTTGTGTATCGCTGTCATGACGACAGCACGGGAGTTTTTTTATGAATGAAAGCGGCTGACGGTCATAATTCATATTAAAGGTATCGACTCATTTTTTCATTTCATAACTCCTGACACAAATTAAGACATAACTGTCACTATAAGTTTTTCAGAATACAATAGTGGTCAAATACTGAAACTTGAGTCTTGTATCTTTTTAATGATGTATAGTTTGTCAATGTATAACATTAAATCTGATAGTAATTTTTAACTAAATAAAAAAAAAACGCTTCAGTGCGCCGACGCACTGGTGAAGCTTAAATCAATATACTCCTCCCAGCAAACATTTGGACGTTTAATGACCGTTGAAAAGACGTCCGTCCGAGACGTCCCGTCATGGTTGAAAAATAGTTCCAAAATGGAAGTTGAACCGACGTCATTTCTGGCCGTGAATTCCACGTCTTTTCTGGCCGTGAATTCCACGTCTCTTCTGCGCGTCCCTGGACGTCTAAATGCGTCGTCATATGTGTTTAAATGTGTTGCTGCATAATTTAAGTGTATATATATAAGCCTGCATATAAAATAATCACACACCTATTGTGTAACATCGTGAAAGACAATTAAATCTTGAGGTTTAGCCTACACATCTTGACAAAGGTTCTAAAAAGGTCCAAAATTGGTCCAGTCAGACCTGAACGTCAATAAAACGTTTTAATCACGTGTACATCAAAAACAATAACACATTATTTGTGGACATAAGCAAAAAAGAAGCATGTTCTGATTAAGCACAACATTTTATTGATATTGAACAGCCAAAATTTCTCTTTATTTTTTTCAATGTTTAACATTTCGTGAGCTTAGAATTTTAAGGTTCTATCTCCACTTTTGGTTGAAATTGAGTTTGACAATCTGATCCATTAGGTGTTTATTAATGCCTGTGTGGTGTTATTTTTGTAAAAAAAAAAAAAATTGTTAGTAGTTATTAATAAAATAAAAGGTTCCATCTCACAAAACATAAACCGAGTTTAAAAACTTTGATGCTCAATAAACTACAATAAACGGAGATAGAACCTTATAATTCTAAGCTCTCGATTTGTTAACCAAACTAAAATACCAATTGCAAAATACTGAATTATTATATAAAGATAGTTCACCCAAAAATGAAAATTATGTAATTTACTCACCAAATTCCAAACCTGTATGAGTTTCTTTCTTCTGCTGAACACAAAAGAAGATATTTTGAAGAATGTTTGTAACCAAGCAAATAGAGCATCCATACCATTGTTGGAGAAAAAATTATTATTAATGGGAAGCGACATCTGCTTGGTTACAAACATTCTTCTAAACATCTTTGTGTTTAGCATAGAAAGGTATACAGGTTTGAAACATGAGGTTGAGTAAATGTTGACAATTTTCATTTTTGGGTGAACTATCCCTTAAACACATTGTTTGGCTCATTTTTTGTATCCACCACCCCCAGCTCTTCCTGGAGTGTGTTTCAGGTGTTCTGCCATTGCTGCATCAATTTCAGTGTCTGTAGCATGTGGGCTCCACCTCATCACAGCATCTAAGGGAAGAGAATATATTTATTTTTAAAATAAATGAAAATTAAAAATTTGAGGTGACATGCACTTATTTTCAAAATATTTGTATGGTCTTCAGCTAAATTCAAAACAGCATTTTTCCCCTGCCTCTTCAATACCACTGTGGTGCCCTTGAGAAAGACCCTTAACTAGGTGTGTAACAGTGAGAAAGTGAACAGGACATTTCTGATAAAGACAGGTGGGCTGTGATGTCCCCTGAATAGACATGTTTAGCAATTCTAAAATTACAAAAATTTTAAAGCAGTTACTGAAAACATACATGTTCAAATCCAGCTAAACATTTCATTCTACTTCAGATAATTTACTTTCTGAAAGAAACTCTCAAAAGGCTACATTAATAATTTACAGTAATAACTTTGACTGTATCATTAAACATACTTTATACTATGGTATACCGTTGTATAAGTTCAAAGCAACTTTTAGCCTACTAACGTTAGCTAATTTTAGCCAAACTCAGTTAGCCAATTTCAGTTGACAATGTGGGCATCATTTCTTTCGGTTCATTCATGTCAAACAAGTAAAACTCTAGCACGTGAATCTAATAATACAAAATGTACGTACCCAACAGTAGATTTCTAACAATATGGGCCTCAATTCCTCCTCTCTTCGTGGTTATTCAAACTTCAGTGTTCCGGAGTGAGTCTATGGGGAAAACGCGTTAACATCTCGTGAGATAATCTAACCTATCGCGGGATTTGGTAATGTCGGGAGATCTTTTGTTACATCTTGGCAGCACAGTTTTGGCAATTACATCCAACTCAGACATAAATGGTGACCAGATATATTTCTGTTTTACATGCATACATTCCATAAAAAAAAAAAATAAAAAAAAAAAAAACGGATCAGGTAGGCTACAGGTTGAAATAATGACTAAAATGCAGAGGCTTTGCATTCACTTAACCACACTGAGAACTGTGTGATTATAATTTATTTAAACAAGATAAAGTAAATATATTTACTTTGTATACAATTCGTGTATTTCATAAAGATAATTCCTGGGGGGTTTTTTTCTGTCTTGCTTGACTAGATGTGTAAAGGACGTCAGTGGACGCGTATTCACAGCCTTGACGTGTAAAGGACGTCAGTGGACGTCTTCACAACCTCTTAAAAACTACTTGGGCAATTAAATTAATTTTTGCAGTATTAACCATGCAAGGATTAAGCACAGCTTTTGCATATTTCACAAGGATTCCATGATGGAGGGTCATGATGGACTATAAATGCACGTGTAAAAGACGACGCCGAGGACGTCAGTGGACGTATTCACACAACTTATTAAAACTTTAATTTAATAAAAAATTTAATTAATTATTGCAGTATTAACCACGCAAGGATTAAGCACAGCTTTATCACAATTGATTTCATAGAGGGTCATGATGGACTATAAATGCACGTGTAAAAGACGTCGCCATGGTGACGTCCTCTCTCACCCGAAACACAACATGGTATATATTGAACTACACGTAGCTAAAAGTCAAAATAACAATTATACATGCAACCAGATAACTGTAGACATGCACACATGTATTTGAATGCATTTTTAGGAAATGTTCTGTGTTACATATTTTTACCGATTTATGCCGTCATACCGCGACTATTTTTGGCCAGGGACACGACGTTGCCGTCGGACCAATGTTTGCTGGGCTTTTTAATCATATTGATTATTTGACTGTCAAGTGTGTTTAAACAGTGCGGGTAAATTTGACCCATAACATAATGGATGTAATTATTTTTTTAAACAAATGTTTGGTAACGTAAATATAAACATTACATTTGAAAGCATATTGCCCCGTTAAAGCTCCGACTCCGTTAACGTCCGACATTTTTGGAATTTTTTGAACAAGATAGCAAAGCTGCGCGCATAGGATTGTGGGTGATTTGAGAGCGTGAATGCTACACATATGCATCCTTTCCTGTATATGGGATATTTTTCGAACGAAGGACTCAGTCCTTGGTTGAAATTCCGAGGATCCTCGACATTGGAACAGTCCTTCGATGGATGTCGATGACGTAGCATCCTCGAAATTCTGGCTTCTGAGGATCCTTCCTTGACATTGAGAAACGCCTCGTTTTTGAAGCCTAAAGTGGGCGTAGCCGACCGTCGCCATCTTGGCAGCGCGTCACTCCCGAATTGATTTATTTTTACAGTCAGACAATGAGATGAGGTAACGTGACGGCTAACAGACAGCAGACAAACGGCTAATGATGACTAATGACCACAGCAGCGGGAATCCACCTGTCACTCAAAAGTGGACACACCCTTAATTATGCAGAAATTTAAGTTGAGACACGGCAGGCAAAAACATTGTTTTGTTTTTTTACTGGTCAATTTTGAGATTTTTGGATATTTGTCTTCAATAACATGTCTTCTTTCACACTGTGGTGAAAAAAAAGTCCAAAATACACATTTAGGTCTTTATTTTACTACACTTTGTCTGTTTGCGTCTGTAGATTTCGCGTAAACTCAACAAAAGTTGTTGTTGTAAATCATCCCGCCGATCCACGATCTCTGTCTGCTCTCTGTCATCACAGGCACCGCTGGAAAGCTCTATCTTCACTGTACAATGCTGTCAGTTCCAAATATGGCCATTTCCTTTTTTATCAGCAACCAATCGCGAAAGTAAAAGGGCTGAATGCACAATCTCATTGGCTGATGATAAATCTTTAAAGCCCGTTTTCTCAAAATGACCTTTCTCTCATACTTCAAGTCTGAAATCTCCACTTCTGTAGCACCTATTCTTAGTTCCCACAGGCCAATTAATGTCACGTGACCTCCCCGGAGACGACATCTTTGATGGCATAAGCTGCTGTGTTTACAAAGTTTTACAAGCAAATTTTGAATATTCTTTCTGTTTATAATGTTATGAAAATCATGAAGAGACAAAGTGACAGAGATTATAAAGATACTCTATTAACACAAGACAGAGAGAGGTACAATGCAAAAATTTCAGTCATAAATGACGTGGATCCGTATGCGCTAACGCTTTCTGTCTGTCTGTCTGTGTGTGTGTGAGTGAGACAGAGGCGCGGGCGCGATCGAATAGTGGAAACAATGTTGTTTTTGTATGTTTTTAATACCTTGTCATTTTGTTCATACAGGACATCATTCAAACTGCAAAGAGTTAACTTATATTTGTGTACACTCGCAATAAAACACAACATTATGCCCCTGACACAAAGTGCTCTGAGCAAATTCTTGCGTGTTTTGAGGGAGTTTCTTTCCTGTTTATCCTCGCCAGCCATAACCTCCGTCGTTGTTCTGACAAAAGCTTAGTTTTCTCACATTCATGAAGTCTAATGACGAGTATACTGTAAAATCCAAATTTAACTGAACCTCCGGCACGATTTGAACATCCGTTGACCCAGCAGGAGATGACCATTTTCACTTTTTATCACGAAATTAACTCGTTTCAGCTTCTTCTTCTAATGTTCTGCCCACAACATGCCCACAGAAATGGCGCCGGGTCGGCAAATGCCCGTATGTTGTGACGTCATGTAGGAACTATGTATATACACCAAACTTTCCAGTCGTGTACCTAGTTATATTATGAAGACATTTACAGAGGGATTTGTAAATATATTATTCCTAGCCTGATTTCTATAACATTTTATTCCAAAAAACATGGCGAAAATTTTTTTTAAGGCTATTGACATTATATTCTGATTTACAGGATAACAAAAGTAGATATCCAAAAATCCCTCTGTAATTTTTTCCCCATCTAATATGTCAGCACAATTAAAAAATAATTTTTAATCTGGCTTTATCCAATACTCAGATTTCGTTTTTTAAAATATACAAATTAGCGCATATTTAATTAGATATTGCCTAATTTGCATATTTAAACATTAAATTACAGAAAACTTGTAATCCATTTTTTTCTCATCTTAATGTAGCTAATCAACTGGGAAAGTTTCATGGTGATATCTGCTAGTTAAAATTTTTACCCTATTCACCTGTAGTGTCTCGCCTTAAGGCATAATATCATTTAAATATAAAAAAATTCACCCCCCTCACAGTTGTAATGAAGGGCAAAATTAGCTGTATAGACCAAAGCCACTTTTTGCTCCAGGCTGTAAACATGTTTTTTTCTGCCGTAAAGTTGGGCATTTCAACATAGGGGAGATGCAGATTAAACTCACTTTTGCAGCCAGCCTCAAGCGGCCAGTTGATGAATTGCCATTAAATTCAATTCCGTGTTGGTTTCAAGAGAGAGACAGGGACGTTGCCGCTTAGTGTGAATGCAATGACAAATTGTATTGTGTTATGCGGTAGTCACATGAGTTAAATTGATGTCATTGTGTAATTTTCTTTCTTCTGATCGTGACATTGCACTGGTTTGGGAAATGAATGAATGAATGAATGAATGAATGAATGAATGAAATAACACTGATGTCCAGTTGTAATCTGATAATCCATTCAAAAAATTCAGTCAAGGAGGAGAAATGTAACATTTTATAGACTCCAAAACAAAAATTCTGCAATTTACTCACCTTTATTTTGCTCCAAACCCGTATGACTTGCCAATATGAATGTACGTGAATTGACACTGTTGAGCACCGAACCTGACAATCATAATACAATAAAAGCTGTCAGTATAGCCATGTGGTAGCTTTGTCTCTCTCAGTATTCATAGAAAGTAAAAAAATACAAAGAGATAAAAACTCACATAGCAAATTATACAGTCCGAATTGCAAGATCTAAACTCATAATTCTGAGAAAAAAGTCAGAATTAAGAGAAACTCACAACTACAAGAAAAAAAAGTCAGAATTGTGGTATGAATTGTGTTGAAATTACCTTTTTTATTCTGTGTCAGACACAAGCTTATACATTTCAATCATGTCTCAAACAAATATTCTACACCCTCAGCTAAAGAAAAAAGTGTGACAACAAGGTGAGCAAATATTAAAAGTATTTTTATTATGGGTGAACTATTCCTTTAAAACACAATTGATATTGGTTCTAGTTCAAATGCCATGCTGGCAATAAAAGGAGTGATACAATACAGTGTGCTATGGTTGTATAATGCATATGTTAAAAGTTGATGGTCATCTGGGTTTTCCCTTGCATGCAGGACATTTGCAAAAATAGTGATAGTATATGTCTCTCTACAAGCCCAGAGAGAGATAATGGCCTGTCGAGGTCATTTGAAGAACACACTCATCTTTCCTATCAAACATTACAGCACTTTCTATTAAATTACACTGAGTGGATCAGAGATTTCTGCTGGGCCATTCACAGCCATAACTTTTAATTTTCCTTTGAAATTCAATCAATTAAGACATCCACAGTCCTGATGGAGAAATATCTCTTATCCTGTCTCATTAAAGTTGTCATAAGATGAATGAGAATGTCTGTTTTGAGTTTCTCTCTCTCTCTCTCTCTCTCTCTCTCTCTCTCTCTCTCTCTCTCTCTCTCTCTCTCTCTCTCTCGCACGCACGCACGCACGCACGCACGCACGCACGCACGCACGCACGCACGCACGCACGCACGCACACCTGCCTAGCAAATCATGTCACAGTCACCAGCAATTTTCTACCTGAGCCCACAGTCCGAGAACAACCTTTCTAGATGATTTAATTTACGAGGGAAATGAAAACAATGCCACAACTTCCCAGGCCCTTGTTTGGTCTGGTCCTGGATGATGTCACTACCCGCCCATCCCCATCCTTTCGTTTCAGCCCTTCACATAAGGAGGGTCAATAAAGAAGGTAGGATGGATGAGGGCCCCTGTTGGCCCCAGGCAGCCAGGCGGAAACAAGTGATGACACACATCTATTCGGGTGAAAAAAGAAGGGATGACACTCATCCATTTCCTGGCAGACGGAGGTGTTTGGTCCTGTAATGAAGTCATAATAGCAGATGACACAACTTTGCAATATAGACTTGCCCTCAGAAAGCGACACCGCAGGGGGCATTTCATCATAAACTGTGTACTTGTGTGTGTACATCTGCCTGTGGCGTTTGTGTTCATATGTTTTTTATAGCAGTCTGGTGCCCGTCTGTGTGTGCTCTTGAAATTTCCTTCTGAAATCACTTTGTAAAGGTGACATCTATTTAAGCTGCAGATGCCAACAGCAGGTCTCCACTCAAATAAGGTCTATGGAGATCAGCATTATCATTACTGCACACACACACCACACAAACACAGAAAATTCTTCTCATTATAATGGAAACCATGGATTTGTTCAGAATAGAATTTAGCATACTGCTTACTGTGCAGTATATACTGCATACTGCCTACTATTTAAAAATCAAATGAAACAATACATAGTTTGCAATAAGTTTCAAGCAGTAGTACCTGATTCAACAATATTGTCACATGACCTGACTAAATTGCTTGTTTAATTCAGAAAATAGTGTCCAAGTGCTTGTAAATGAATACGGATATCTGGTGCTGTGGCGTTGGGGCCAAAGCTTTTGGCTTGCAACAAGAAGGTTGCTGGTTCAACCCCACATAGATCGCTTAAAGTGTAACTTCGCCAATTTTCAACCTGTTTTGTATTTTTACAATGTAGGTAGTATATCTAAATTAACAATGTTTACTCATTCTCCTTTCTACCTGGATCAAGAAATTCACATTATGTGTCAGCAAAAAAAACGCATCATCTGACGGATTTTTGACAGTTCCAGAGATTTTGTGATTATGCTTCCATATCTTTGTATCCCTGCCCACGGACAGTCAGATCGACAGAGTGTTTCTTAACAGAAGTGTCATTGTAAGGGTAAGTTTATCACTGAAAATTGTATCGTAGTATGTCTGTTCTTTAAACAGCATTACAGTAAGTATGAAACACTATGGCAACAGCTTTTTTTACCTGTACGCAGCGACGGTGGCGTTTTCCTTCGGGGTTTGGGTGGAACTGATAGAATGGCAGTTGCTTTCATTTTTTCCCCTCTGTTTGGTCTAAAACACTGTGTTCGTAGTCATCAATTTTGAAAATTTCAGTTTGAAATGTTGGGACCACAAACCCAAGAAGTTTTTCAGATTTTCCAGTGCGGCATTCTCTGTGTATTTACGATTCTTTGCAGCCTTTTTATGCCAGTTGTAAGCTATGGTTACAGCTGGCAGTGTTGGGAAAGTTCACTTTTTTACATGAACTTTTTCAAGTCAAGTCAAGTCAAGTCATCTTCATTTATATAGCGCTTTTAACAATGTAGATTGTCTCAAAGCAGCTTTACAGAGATAAGCGTATAATTTAAGGTAACAGAGATTGTTTCGGCTTTACAGCAGAGTTAAGTTATTTCCATCTAAAGTTAGTTTTAATTGATTTGGTTCCGTCGCAATGATCATTTGTTATTAAATTAGGGGCCGCTAAGACGACACCATTCTCTCTACACAGACTTTAAACGCGAACCTGTGAGAAACGCTGATGGCGGTCACATGCGCATTTAGAATGGGTTCTATAGTTATGTGCGTTAGAATATACGCAGGTTTGGAATTCCCTACAAGCCAAGCCTAAACAAAATACTTGTCTTTCCTTATAAATTTTGATAAGGAATTTTATTTTATTTGTTGCTTTGGGGTAGGACCGCAAGACGAATTTTCCCGACAACGCCTTATCTGTAGAGTGGTAGTTCAAAGTTCAGTTCACATATTTTAAAATGACCTAGTTCAGTTCATAGTTCATACTTCAAATTTTTGAACTAAGTTCACAGTTCCAAAAATGAACTAGTCCATAGTTCTTTTTTTCCATATGTTGCTACAAGCTATTATTTTTCGAAATTATTGCCACAGCCCATATAGAACCACGGACAGCAATTATTAAAAGCGTGCTGCTTGAATGGTCTTTTTTAATGAGGAATTATTAAAAGAAAAACAGGACAGTAGGTGCAAATGTTTTTCAGTTTGAATAATTTTCCATTTCAGTACATACTAAAAAGGAATACTGGAATCCTGGAAAAATATACCAGGCAGGTTCAACAAGTGCGGATTTTCTTTTCCTTTCAAAGTTTGCACAGAAATGTAAGATTTGTCCCATCCTCACCGACCTTGTCATAAAACTTGTTTAAATTATCATACGACGCCTCCTTGCTGCTTTGTCGCCTACATGCTGCTTTTTGTTTTGATTACATGCGGCGATGTGACACTGGTGGCTGGTGTTGCCGGATTGGGTGTTTTTTTCGCTACATTTTAAGGCCTGTTTATGGTGTGTTTTAGCAGGGTTTTTCGCCTGGAAGGCTCTATAGAAATCTGGCACCCTATTGAACGAAGTTAAACTGAGAGAGCGTGCCGTTCACAGACACCAGAATGAACGAGTTCACAGTAATGTTCATCAGGCAGTAGGCTATTACAGTACGTTCAGTTCACGTTCGCCCAAAATATGAACGAGTTCATGAACTATCATTCAATGAACACGTTCAGGCACAACAGTGACGACTGGATCCTTCACTGGAAACCAAAAGTAACTCACTCCCGCTAAACATTTACTCATTCGACACCATTATAACTAAAAGTTTGCTAAGAAGTATTTTTGCTTCTAAAGCAAGGCAGTATTTGACTGGTAAGTGTATTCATAGCAGACTGGTGGGAGTGGCCTTGGAAGACAACAGCATTTTTTCAGGGTTTTTTTCAGCACCAATTTCAAAAATTCGTTTGCCTTTCAACTAGGCAGCCAAGTTTTATTGAAAACCCATTTTGCCAGCAGTGAAGCAACCCTTTAAGTCACCACCGCTTTACCTCAGGCGACTCTATAGAGATTGTTTTCTGTATACTGCACAGCATAATATAATATTAATGTTTTGCATACCACACAGTGTAAACTGCATATTATTATTTTTAAATAATATGTAAAAAAAAAAAAAAAAAGTATGCAATATGCAACAGAAGATTTTTTGTGACATTATCCCTTATTATACCATGGTCTGGGTGAATACTCGATTCTGATTGGCTGCAGGGTGTCCGTTAAAAAGTGATAATGTACACCTAGGAAAGGCGTCCCGTCAATTTGCCTGATGACAGTTCTAAATGATTGCGCTGGCTCAAACTCACTGATCAACTGCTGCGGTCGGGTCGCTGTGGCCACGTTGCTTGGCAACGCCTGTATACGGGAGATATTAAATAGTGCGCTCGACTTAATAAATAAAAACCCTCATGATTTTTACTCTAAAACACATTAAAGTATTATTAATTGATTAAATATTTCTTTCTTTCGTAAGTGACCATGGTATAAGCGGGTTAATGCCCTTCGAGGTGTCCATTGTCAGGTATTAATGGACTTCGGCGGAGGCAACTTAGATTACACTACCCTTCAAGAGTTTAGGGTTCAGTAAGATAATTGAATAGTAATTGAATACTAGTAGTTTTATTTAACGTAATACTAGTAGTTTTATTCAGAAAGGATGTATTAATTTGATCAAAATTGAAAGTAAATACTTTTACATTGTTACATAATTTTCTACTTTTTATTCATCAAAGACATTGATAATAACAATAAATGTTTCTTGAGCACCAAATCATCATATTAAAATGATTTCAGAAGGATCATGTAACTGGAGTAATGGTGTAATGGATGCTGTAAATTCAGCTTTGACATTGCTTTTTTGTCCAGTTCAGTCATTACACTGGAAATGGAAGGTCAAGTTTAGTGCATTGAATTGTAGGATATGCGATTGTTTAATTACTGCACAATCTGGCAGATGTAGTCATCTGGGTATTTCATACATACAGAAAATTTGCATACAGTTCAGAGTGCACAAATCTCATACTACTATCTATTCTGTTACTGTAATTTCCTTGTAAAATCACTGTAAAGCTGCTTTGAAACAATCTTTATTGTTAAAAGCGCTATATAAATGAAGGTGACTATTTTTGAAAGACAGTATGTCAATTCTTCTGACATACCAATATATGCATTCATAACAATTCCAAATTCACAGAGAATGGCAGAGAAGGTGGAAAGGGAAAAGAGAACATAAATAAAGTTTGACACCCCATACACTGCAAGTGACAAACTAGCATGCTACCTTAGGAATCTGTCTGGACTGCAAACACATATAGATAAATATTCTGCAGTTTCCAATGCAGGCTGTCCGCTGTGATGTACATGAGAATGATATGAAGTGAAATAGCTGATTTTTTTTTTTTTTTGGATAACTGTATCCTCTGCTATATATATTTGAGTATAACAGCTGCTCTTAACCTTGACCTGTGTGTATAATCACTTAAATGTAAATTAGATTCCAATATTTGAAATTAAATGGCAGTTTTCCAGAAGAAATAACTAATTACCTTCCATTTCCCTGGCCAAGCGCTGCCATCAGTACGTCTGGATTCTTGCCATCCTTGAGCAGACCTCACAAGGAAGAAAAAAAAAAGAAGTGTTTTCACATACATGAATAAAAGAAAAAAAAGTATTGCTGTCCGCTCCCATCTGGCTGACCGGTGACTCACACAGAGATGAAGGCAAGGTTAAACCTCAGCGCGAGGAATATGATCTAAAAGAACAAGTGAGCTTTTTTATTTTAAAAGCATTTCATTAAATCAAGGCAGGTACAGTGCTTGTACAAATGTAATATGCGTAAGATACTAACATGATAAATGTCAGGCTCTTTGTGCAGATGCATTATAATGCCTAAGCAGCACAGCTGTTCAGAACTTATCAACTCTTACCTAAAAGCACTATTTCAATAGAGAAGTACACTTGACATTTTCTGAACAACATTTCAGTGGTGCTGCCCATGTAAACTATGGCATTAACATTGGAATGCTGAGTGGATTTTTAGCATGTTGCTATGCACTTGCTAGATGGTTACTAAGGTGTTTTGAATTGTTGTTTACTAGTTCAAGTCAAAAGAGACCATGCTGTAGATATGTATTGATTTATTTATTAGTTTATTTAACAGGCACAGTGCAGAAACATTGCTACAATTTCAATCAGCCAATGCTCCACAGGCTTCTAGCCAAAGGCTAATTTGCAGCCCCAGTCCGTGGTTAGGCTTTTTTAACAACAATAAAATAACAATCACGCAAAAACTAAACAAAAAGTAAAAAAATATAACAATAATAAAAGAAAGCTGAGACTGTACTACCATTAGTCTTCACAAAACTGCTTTTGTTTGAACCACTTTTTTAGATTTCTTTGAAAAATGTTCAACTCTGTTTGCAAATTAATTTTTTATCTTCGGCACTGCAATTTTGAATAGTTGCACCTCTTTTAGTGATCCCCTTACTACTGATTTTAATTGGCAAATGATATCTGGAGCAATATTATTTGCACATTTAAAAACCATTTTAATGAGAGCAAAACTAAGCAAATATATTGGGCCCTACAGTATCTTGCACCCAGCGCAATTGACTTTGTACACTGACGCATGTATCATTCCTATTTTGCACCCGCGCAAAGCGGACTTTTCCCTCCAGAAACGCACGTCGGTAAATTAGGAAATACACTTGCGCTCCCAGGGCGGTTCAGCGCAAAGAGGAGGCGTGTTCCAGCGCAAACGTTCCTGCTATTTTGCAGGTTTAGAAAACAATTGCTCCACTAACCAGGAAAAAATAGTTTAAAGTCAGTGGTGCGTTGCGCATGTTATTCATATGCTATTTGGCGCATGCTTGGCCATAATCAATGTAGCGTGTGCACAACGCGCATACACTTTGATTCTCTCATCTACACAGAAGCAGCAGTTTTCATTTTTGCAAATCATACATTATTACGATAGACAGATAGATAGATAGATAGATAGATAGATAGATAGATAGATAGATAGATAGATAGATAGATAGATAGATAGATAGATAGATAGATAGATAGATAGATAGATAGATAGATAGATAGATAGATAGATAGATAGATAGATAGATAGATAGACAATTTATTATAAAAGCATACATCTAGCTTACACATTTACCCAAATTATCATACGCCTGTTTAACCGAAGTTAATTTGGGTGTGTTTCTCCATTTCAATGTTACTTCTCTCTTTTACGGCCGTGACGAGAGCGTTGCTCTCCTTGGCTGTGAACTCCTGGCGCGCGCCTGCAAATCCGCCATTATAATAGCAATCCGCCATGGAAAAAGCGCGTCTGCACTTAAAGGGAATGTGAGATGACTCTCTGATTAGTTTATTTCACGTTACGCCCAAACCACACTTATGAATAATGAAGCTACTTCAGACCAACCCCTTTTAGATTTGCGCCGGGCGCAAGAGTCAGTTATCCCGCCGGGAAAATAGCAACAGCGTCCAAGACCCGCCCACAAAGTTACTTGCGCTTTGCGCTTGACACTTGCGTTTCAGATCGTTAAAATAGGGCCCATAGTGTGACAGTCACACACTTTTACTTTTTTTGTAAAATATTACAATGATGCCATCTAATTGGTTTTCGTGTCCAAATTTATTTTTAGTGTTTGTTTATATAGAGACTCCAGACAGTTACACAATAAGATAAATGTGAGGATGGATAGATGGATTATTTTGTTGTGACAATTTTCTTGCATATTTCAGGCAAGCAACAGCTAATGTCAGATAATATTTTTTTAGAGTGACAAAAAGGTTAAAATATCATTTTTATATTCTTTTGACATCTTCCCTTTTCTATTACTTCATTCTCCCAAGTCTCATGTTAAATAACAAATATGTAAAATCGCTCCTTACCCTCGGGGATGACAATTCACATTGGTTTTATTTTCTCTTTGTAGTTCTAATGCTTTATTTGTCTCCTGGGGGAGAGACTACGGCAAAACTAAAGTACATAATTTTACATGAATTCATTATAATAAATAATTTACTGAATTTAGAGTTAATACACCAGGGAATGTGTCTGCATGTTTAAGTGTCATTTACTGTAGGATTAGGATTTGGGAAACTAAAACTTTTTAGAGAGAACAGCAGTAGTCGAAGCTGGAGAAGGTAAATGAAAAACTGAGGGCAATACCTGGCTTCTCAGTCTTCCTTGGGTGAGCTGTTTGATTGACGGGACCGTATGATGAAAATCCAGAAGAAGCCCAACAAGATGTTTTCCACAGAGCGGGAAAGACAAGCAGATGCATTCAAAACACACCAGGAACACAAGTTTGTTGGAAGAGCAAGTTTGACTTGTGGTTTCCTAGGAAAATAAAAATCAGAAAGATATAACGTATCTCAATCAGTTAAAATCAAAAAAGGAGACCTGCTTCTCTGATTTTATTCTGAGAAAAAATAACTCAGGACTACCTTGTCTCAGAAAAAAAAGAAAACGAAAAAACCTATGATTGCCATGATACCAAATATCTCAATGTGGCATTTTTCAAAGATCAAATTATATGATATTTGCTTACCACATAACTTGAGCTCTTCTACTGCATGACAACAGTTGTCCTAATTTGCTTCTGTTTCGTTATCCTAAAGAGTTTTCTTACAAGTTACCAAAGAGCAACCTCTGAGCAATAAAATATTCCTCTATGTGGGCTGTCGAGCTAAAAAAAAATCTGTTTTACTGTGATGTAGTTCACGATTCATCATTCCTCAGTGGATCTGATCAGTTTGTTTCAGACAGATACCCAGGGCTATAAACTCTCAGCAGGTAAAACTCAAGCCCTCAAAATCTCTCAGAGCTGCAAACTTGCAAAACTTTGAATAATCCGTTTCTTCCTCAAGGGAAGTTTTTTTCCAGATGGCAAACCAACCACAACAACTTTCTGCTATTGCTGCGGCAATGTCTGCCAAAGTCTTACCTGCAGAATATTCTGGAAGCCTTTATTGTGAATGGGAACGGGTGTTCCCAAGACTCAATGCTAGGGAATTATCACCAAGAAAGTAAACAACACATAAACATGTAAAACATACAAATAAAGCTACTACCCTAGAAGGATCAAAATACCTTCAGAATTGTGTTCTCGTCTGCTTTATAGTTGGTCTATGACGTCAAATTTTCTACATAGCAAAAACATGTTATCCCAAAAAGCTATAAATTACAGAAACTGCACACTGCACGATTTTCAAAGTAGTCTGATCACAGTTCTTATCACACTGCATGACTATCTGGGGTAACATTCAGTCGCTGCTGTGTGCACACTGCACAATGGATCGGCAACAGGGGGTTTCACATTGCATGAAAAATTGCAGACAGCTATGTCTGGTCCGCAAACTACAGGTACGTTTCACAACTAAACACACACAAGAAGTGATAAGAAAATAACGTAAGATCACGCTTACGTGAGACCGGAGTTCTTGCACGAGACTGGAATTGATTCACATTGCATGAAAAAGCACTGACGAACTTAGAGAGGTTCAAATTTATTTTTAACAATGTTTCTGAACTTTATAACTTCAACGTGTGTCTGTATTGGAGACATTTTACGGAGAACAGCTTCCAGAAGAGAGTACAATGCAGGCTATACGCACAAAAGGTTCTCCTGAAAGATGTATCTGTTGTTCATGGATCACAACTTGTAATTGTTTCTTATTATTTGTTGTTGTGTTTTCTATTAACAGTTACCATTATAAGTTTTATCATGTAGTTGCTATGATAGCTATGATGATGTAAACGAAGAGAAAAGCTTTGCCTCTGCTAGCCTGCTAACTTACATTACAGTATTGATGTAGTGTTTACTTTAACTTTTGTAAGCTCTTGCTTTTGTAAGACTGTTCACCGCACCTTAGGAAAATGATCCATGATTTTGTGATTGATTACTGTCATATTACCATAGTTTTCCGACAAATATGATACAATGGTGGATAGCATTGTATCTATAAAAAAAAAAAAACATACCACTCTTAAACGTCCTGTGAAATCCGTGCTTGCAAAGTCTCTGTGCTTGAAATCTGTTCAGCACAATCCTCTTGTTCTTTAACATTGTCAGGGTCTGAATCGGGATCAAAATGCTCCACTTGACCTCTGTGACCCCCACCGCCGCAGAACGGCCTGACCTGCATGAAAGAACGAGATGAGGCACATGTCTACACAGCCACACATTGCTCACTTTGATTCCAGCCTTACCTAGAGCTGCAGATGTCCTCTGAGGCCCGTCTAATCACAACAGATATCCATCCAGCCATCTTTCCTCTCTCCGCTGCCACATCCTAATGTCAACAGAGTCGAGAAGAGAGAAACCACTGAAGACGATCTCAGAGCCATTGTGTGGTTTATCACTGCTACCAACACCGTGCTGGCATCTACTGAAATTTGAGAAATATACTGTATAGTGAAAGTGTGCCAATTTGCACAGTCTCCTGTTAATAGCGTCCTAATAACACCTTCTCATGTTTTTCATTTTTAATGCGTGCTTTATGAAAACATCTCTCCGGGGGAACATGCATGCTCGTACATTTGAATGAACACAGCTCCAATAAATCTTAAGTTTATGCAACAAATAAATGAATAACAGCAAAGGAAATATGAATCCATCTTAACAGCCCCTCTTCAGCGTCAAAAGAAAATATTGCTCAATTTAAATTTAATGACTGGTTCCATCTTTGCTGGCGGAGTGGCTGGGCGCAGCGCTGCTGCCGTAATAACAATAATAGACTGTTTTATGGGCTGCCCTTCACACGGGAGAGTCTGGCGTAGACAACACACAACATAACCGCAGGAGCTTAACCAGAGACTGAGCCTTGGAGACAGGAACGTGACTGAGTGGAGGCTCACGCCGGAGATTTCATTGCCTGAAAAGGTAAAAATGAAATTGGGCTGATGAATACAGCTAGACAACAGTGTAAATAATGAATATTTCCCTTTTCATTTTACAATCTACAAAGCAAAACTTTAGTAATAAAGAAAAAGGAGGGGGGGGGGGGCAATTTAAAGAAGAAAACCTTTTCAAAATTGCATAATCTTGAACTTCCGCTCTAAACAGAACTTCAGCTTTAAACAATAACAGTAGCCACTATGTATTAAGCATTATGTAAGCATCAATACTCATTCCACATATAAAAAGGTTAGCCAATAACAGAGGTCACATATAGGACTCTTAAAGTGAAAACAGGCTGTTAGAGGTGCTAAAAGGGGACTGTGCTAAAACATAAAAACACCATACTATGTTTGCAGATATTTAGGAAACGTGCTCACATACTTGTTTCTCTGACAAACAATACTACAGCGAGTTTTTGGAAATGTGCTTTCAGTGTCAAAATGTCTGTTTTTGTTTTGGTCTGTGTGATCACGCCCACTGCCAATTTACCCAATAGTATTTCGACATCCCAGGTTACCAGTTGGCAGAACACACAATGTATTGCAGTCATGGAAGCTAGCAAACAAACTGGGTTTAAGATCTCAGATTCTACCTGACCTATCAAGCCTTGGCATGAATCTAAATAGCTGTATGACCAGAGGCATATTAAAAAGCAGATAAATTAACTTTTTGCCTTGCATTGTCAATTGTGCTCATTCCTGTTGTATGTCCTCAATTTAGCAACCCACGGGAGCATAGAGTCTGATGATGAGGGGACGGGGGAAACAACTCTCTCCAATATTGTGAATTCGGACTGCAGAGCCAATTTCAAATGCTAGCTGTCAATATTACATACTGCACCTTTAACCAAGTGCAATGTGATAAGACTCCTTGTTTGTCAACACTGAAAGTGAAAATGCTGCATGACCTTTATATCTTAGCAAATCGTAAGATATTTGATGTTTAATTTACTATGTTGACTGTACTGTTATGCGGAATTATGGCAAGCCGTTTTAACATTTAATCATTTCAACCGACTAGTATCTATTTTCATGCTACTAGTATTTATTTTTTCTATTCCATTAAGTACTAGTACTTATTCATTAGCTACTAGTTCCTATTCTTTAAATACTAGTGCTTATTCTTTAGGTACTAGTACTTATTCATTAGATACTAGTACTTATTCATTAGACACTAGTTCTTATTTATTAGATAATAGTACCTATTAATTAGATACTAGTACTTATTCATTAGATACTAGTACTTATTTCAGTAGTGACTAGTAACTATTCTTTTGTTACTAGTAACAAATAAAATTCCCATTGACTTCTATGGGGATCTGTCATTCAGATATCAACTATTCAGTTCTGACTAGTATGTATTCCATTTGTGACTAGTACATATATATTAGATACTAGTAGTTATTTATTAGGTACTAGTACTTATTTTTTACATACTAGTACCTATTAAATAGATACTAGTACCTATTCATTAGCTACTAGTACTCAGTGGCGGCTGGTGCTAAAAAAATTTGGGGGGGGGGGGGCGCGCCAAACTGAATTATTAATCTGAATGTAGGCTAATTGTTAAATAACAATATAACAGTGATAATAATGTAGCTATCATTAGCCTAAAGTTTAGCTAAAACTTCAGCCGGTAGGGTTGTGAAATAGCCAATTGCCAAATAAATCAGAATTTTTTGGGCTATATGGCGATGTATGGTATAATCTGAGTATTTAATTATTATTATTTTTCTATTGAATAAAAAAACCTGTATTTAATTTAAAAAAAATATATATATTCTGATCAATATTGTCCTACAAACAATGTTCATATTGAAGGTTTTAAACAAACATAGTGTAACCTTGCTGTCTATCTGCAGTGTATCCAAAAAAGGGGTCACATTACATTCTAACATTGCAACATTACAATCTAAAAACAAAATAATGCTTTTTAAAGAAGTAGTTAAATTTACTAAACTTAAAATAAATAAATAAATAAATAAATAAATAAAAAACAAAGCTAATATCATAAAATACACATGTAGGTTTGAAATTCTCTAGCACATTTATGTTCACCAACAACAACAAATATTCAACAACAAATATTTTAGCTAAATATATTTATAATTTAGTGCTAATGTATATTTTAGTCAGAATAATTGCACTCCTATTCTATTGCGCTCCGTCTGTTCGGCGCGCATGCACGCGGCGGCGCTCGTTCACGGAAGTAGCTAGCTAGCTTGCAGAAAGCTCGTTCACTTCACTCATGACAGAAAACTGTAAATAATGACTTTCTAACATTTACAGACGGAGAATATGCCCGTGAAATGTAAGTTATGCACTGAGGAAATTATTGGATGTCACTTCAGCTTATGGCTAAATATTATTAGAGGTATATTTGTTTCCACCAATCGCTGCACAAGTGAAGTTTACGTATGATGACGAAAGCACGTTAGTGCGAGCCCTCCCGGAACCCATAGAGAATGCATTGCAGTGCCTGAAGCTCGAAAAAAAAAATCTTTGAATGTAAGTCTATGGGAAGACTCTGGGCGATTCTCAGCCAGTGAAATCGCCCAAAAAGAGGCGGTACTCCACAGAACGTGACTTGGCGCTGATTGGACTATATCCAGAGGCAGCACAGCAGTGAGTGACTGCTGCTAGCCTAACTCTGTGGTTGAAAGAGATTGTGATTGAAAAGTCCCTTTCACACTTTGGTGGTGCGTCGCCCGATCGCCCTAATAAAGAAACCGCCGCTGCTAGTACTTATTCATTAGATACTAGTACTTATTCATTAGATACTAGTACCTATTAATTAGATACTAGTACTTATTAATTAGCTACTAGTACTTTTTCAATAGATACTAGTACCTATTTATTAGACACTATGGGCCCTATTTTAACAATCTGAAACGCAAGTGTCAAGCGCAAAGCGCTAGTAACTTTGTGGGCGGGTCTTGGGCGCTGTTGCTATTTTCCCGGCGGGATAAATTTCCCGGCGCAAATCTAAAAGGGGTTGGTCTGAAGTAGCTTCATTATTCATAGGTGTGGTTTGGGTGTAAAGTGAAATAAACCAATCAGAGAGTCATCTCACATTCCCTTTAAGAGCAGACGCGCTTTTTCCATAGCGGATTGCTATTGTAACGGCGGATTTGCCAGGCGCGCCCAGGTGCTGTTCACAGTCAAGGAGAGCAACGCTCTCGTCACGGCCGTAATAGAGAGAGAAGTTACATTGAAATGGAGAAACCCACCCAAATTAACTTCGGTACCCTTAAAATAGCATATGAATAACATGCACCACTGACTTTAAACAATTTTTTCCTGGTTAGTGACGCAATTGTTTTCTAAACCTGCAAAATAGCATGAAGGAACTTTTGCGCCGGAACACGCCTCCTCTTTGCGCTGAACCGCCCTGGGGAGTGTATTTCCTAACTTACCGACGTGCGTCTGTGGGAAAAGTCCGCTTTGCGCGGGTGCAAAATAGGAATGATACATGCGTCGGTGTACAAAGTCAATTGCGCTGGGTGCAAGATACTGTAGGGCCCATTATCTTTTGTAATTGTTACTAGTAACGATTCTTATTTTACTAGTCACAACTGCTATTTTACTAGTTTTATGTTTTGACTAGTCAGAACGGCCACTGTAGAGTTCAATTAAAAATCTTACTAGTAAAATAAAAAATCGTACTAGTAACATTTGGAATAAATACTAGTATCTAATAAATAGGTACTAGTATCTATTGAATAAGTAGTATCTAATGAATAGGCACTAGTATCTAATGAATAAGTACTAGTATCTAATGAATAAGTACTACTATCTATTGAATAAGTACTAGTAGCTAATTAATAAGTACTAGTAGCTAATGAATAAGTACTAGTATCTATTTAATAGGTACTAGCTTCTATTTAATAGGTACTAGTATCTAATGACTTAGTACTAGTATTTATTGAATACATACTAGTATCTAGTAATAGGTACTAGTATCTAAAAAATAAGTATAGTGCCTAATTAATAACTACTAGTATCTAATATATATGTACTAGTCACAACTGGAAAACATACTAGTCAGAACTGAATAGTTGATATCTGAATGACAGGTCCCCATAGAAGTCAATGGCAAAAAAATTAATAAAAATTGTTACTAGTAACAAAAGAATAATTACTAGTCACTATTGGAATAAGTACTAGTATCTAATGAATAAGTACTGGTATCTATTTAATAGGTACTAGTATCTAATGAATAAGTACTAGTATCTAATAATAAGTACTAGTAACTAATGAATAAGTACTAGTATCTAATAAATAAGAACTAGTATCTAATGAATAAGAACTAGTATCTAATAAATAAGCACTAGTCACTATTGGAATAAGTACTAATATCTAATAAAAAATAACTAGTATCTAATGAATAAGTACTAGTATCCAGACATCCCAAGTCTCCCGGAAGTTCCGGGAGTCTCCCGCATATTGATAGCGGCTCCCTGATGCCCGCAAATCAGTTAAAATCTCCCGGAAGCAAGAGCGCGCAAGCGTAGCGCGCGCACGGCAGAGAGAGGGAGCGAGAGACCTTGCGTGTGTGCGCTAGTGTGCGTGTGTGCCTCGGGATTTTATCTCTAGTTTTTTAGAGAGTAGAGTTTTTACCCTCCCGTTTTTACCCCCCCGAGAGTAGGGATTTTTAAATGCTAAAACCGCTTGCCATAGCGGAGTAGGGTTGTAGATATGACAATAATATTTCAAAGTGGGACGGGCTGCCCAATGTGATCGACACAGTTGTGTCATGCAAATGGGCAAAACTAAATCATGACCGTTTTGGTGCAGGAAACCTAATAATGGATAAAATGCTAAGTTTTTAAATTACTTACAGTTTGCAGCTTTAAGTTAGTGAAAGATAGTTTCAGTGAAAGTGGGAAGTGATTAAAACTTTTCCTGTTGTAACCCCTGTTCTACCTCTGTGCTGCTGGTGTGAAGCTCCAGGTTTCACTCTGACAGCTTTTCATTTCCTGTCTAAGCAGTTTGAATATGATTGACAAAAAACTCTGGAATCTTACTGGTGCTGTTCACATAGGACTGGACCAACAGAACAGCTAACCTTTATATCATTCCACAGTATAGACATTATATGGAGAGAGAGAGAGAGAGAGAGAGAGAGAGAGAGAGAGAGAGAGAGAGAGAGAGAGAGAGAGAGAGAGAAACTCAAAACAGACATTCTCATTCCTCTTATGCCAACTTTAATGAGAGAGAGAATGATTTTCACATGAAAACATAACATTCTTTTTCTCATCCATTTACCCATCCATCCATCCATCATCTAAAATATAAATATTAGATAAAAATCTTACACCAAACAAAAATTTGAGAAGCTGTTATGTATGTTAAATAACTGGTGCTGTTATTTTAAATAACTGACAAGTTTGCTGGAAATAAATGGAAAAAATAAAACCGAAATGAAAATGTATTAAATCGCAATAGTAATAATAAAATGATGAATAAAAAATTTATATAAATAATACTAAAGTAAACATGATCCATGTTTGTTGTTACATTGCTTGGGTGAAGAACTGATTGTTATCAATAGATTATTACATTTTTGTTGCTGTGTGTTTATTTTATAAAACCTTGCCAGCTATAGTAACCATTTTATAAAAGCAATAAGCCCAGTGAAGCCGTGGATTACAGAGACTGTAAACCATTGCTACTTGAGGCTTATTGCTTTAATTAAAACCATATTATGTATGTAAACTGCAACACTACAATATGACAATATGTAATGCCGTAGTCATATAATGAACAAATTAAATCATAAATAAAAATACAAATAGCACAAGAGCAGTGAGTGATAAAGAGAGATAAACCAGATACTGAAGAAGAGAAAAGGGGAAAGACAAAAGAAAAGGAGAAAAAGATGCCATAACCTCCAGCAAGATCTGCTGCACCGCTACAATTAGAGTTTATTTTCCTCACCAGCAGTCTGATGATTTGACTCCATCTCAGCACTTCATTTTAAAACAAAGACGCAGTCAGTCACTTTTACAGCCAATTACATTTGTTATATTGGATATTTACTGCCAATTCAGGATTATATACATCACATTTACAGCTTTTGCTAATGTTTTGACTTTTAGCTGAGTGCAGTTGACCATTAGCAAACTGTTTTCAGAGCCCAAGTCAGTCTGTCAAATTTGAAAGGTTATTACCATCCGTCATATCTAGACAACTTAAGGATAATAATTCAAATGGAAAACACAACAGACCACAAACATTAATGTGTGTGCCGCACAAGAGGTGAAAAGGTGTGTGTGTGTGTGTGTGTGAGTGTGTGTGTGTGTGTGTGTGTGTGTGTGTGTGTGAGCATCTCTCTTTGCATTTTAATAATTCAGTGTGAAGGTGCACAAGTGGAACACTAGTTTTGCTGTTATGGAATAAGGGGAAAGGACTAAATTTCAGCCTAAATTGTGGCCTCCTCTCAGCCAGACAACAGCAGACTAAAATGTGCACTCAGCGAATTGAAGATCAGCCCACATATGACAGACTTCAGCTCTTAGAGAGGAAAGCTGGTGGTCTCATTTAAGCAAAGTTCTTTTTAAAGCAAGTCTGTTCACTTGGCGGCCATCTTGGGAACAACCTCAACTCACTATTTACAGTCAGGCAAGTACAGTATGTCTCCTTCAAAGAGAAAATACCAAAATCCCTTGTTTTAACTGCTATATCTGACAAAAACAGCATAATAGGTTGTGCTGCTTTACATCACATCCAATTTGCAGCTGTATTAATCGCCTGTACATTCTCCCATTAATGTTCAGCCCATCTTCTCACTATTTGTGTTTCCCTAAGTAATAAATGCCCAGATGAGTTCAGAAAATCTCTGGTTCTTCTTTAATAATAACCTATTCTATTAAAACCCATGATCTTTTCAAGTCACCTTCAGTAATATAAAGAGAGATAGCAATGATTTTATTGATCCCAGAAGGGAACTTCAGCTGTAATATTAAACATTAAGTGCACAAAATACACACACAGTGCAATCAAGAAAGAACAATGAATTTAACAGCATTACAGACGAAACACAAATGCATTATCTGGCAATGATATCTGCATGTGAATGGGAGAAATGCTTGAGCGCACTTTATGAAAAGCTCATGTAGATAATGAGCTGTTAAACAAGTAATAATAAATGTTCTGGAGGAGTAAGTTCATCTAATCCTGTCAATCATAATGCAAGGGAATGTAATGGCTGCATACCTTGCTCATGGGACAAGCCTTCCAGCATTCCTCAACAGCTCATCTTTATTTCTATTGAATTCTTAAGGGTCAAATGTTGTTCCCGTTCAAGGGAACTCGCACTGCATCATTAAAAACAACTCTTTGGGGACGCTCCCTGAGCGTGCGCCTCTGAAGTATGAATGAAACTATTCCAATCCTGATTGGTGTTGCGTCATGATGTAACATGTGACGGCATACCCGGAAGTATAAATAGACACCGGCACACACGAAGGTTCTGAAGCCCCTGTTCATGGTGCAGAAGCCCGCGCTGTGGCTTCTTCTGCCCGTGACGAGGGTCCGATGATTGAGTTGTCTGCTTCCGAGGAAGTGGATGTACTCAGCATCGAGGCGGACAAATGTGAATTAGACTCGCCAGTTCACGTTCCCACTTATGAGGAGCTCATTGAGGTTGTGACGCGTGCAGTGGCCAGACTCAACATCAGCTGGCCACTTGATAAGCAGGAAGTGCAAAATTAAAGCAAGCTAGGTGAGCGCTTCCTGCAGCACCGCTCACAACCTCAGCACCGGGGTTTACCATTTTTCCCTGATTTACACAAAGAGATCTCGAAATCATGGGATAACCCCCACTCATCTCGTGTCTCCTATCCTTCTGCTGTGGATTATAGCAACGTGGTAAGCGCAAGAGAGTTGGGGTATGGGAAGATGCCGCAGATGGAGGAGGCTCTTGCCAGCTACCTCTCTCCTGAAGTGGCATCATCCCTAAAAGCCCTGGCGCTGCCCAACAAGATGAGGGCGAGGGACCCACAACTGAAGACATTGCTGAACTTCGAAGAGCCACAGATTTGTCTCTCCGGGCTACTAAGGTGACGGCCCGTGATATCGGCCACTCCATGTCAGCTCTGGTAGCCACGGAGAGGCATCTGTGGCTGAATTTATCAGGCATAAAGGAAAAAGACAAGAGTTTTCTCCTGGATGTGCCGCTCTCGCCTTCTGGCCTATTCGGTGACGCAGTTACAACTGTCGTCGACAGGTTTCAGGAGGCGAGGAAGCAATATGCGACATTTCAGCAGTATCTCCCTCGCCGCTCAAAATCTAAATCCTGGAAGGCTGGCCAGAGCAGCCAGCCTCAGCCGTCAACGAGCTCCTCATATCGGCAAGAACAGAAGGAGAGCGTTGCCTCTAGAGCCCCTCCCTCGGGAGCCTGGTAACAGAGGAAACACTCTCACCCGAAGTTCTCTAGCCAGAAGGGCGACCTGAGGGACGTCCTTCAGGCGTAGAGGGCTTCGGGAAAGAGGTCCTAACTGGGGTGCTAGGATCTCGGAGGGCTGTCCCCCCTGCACGAGAACAACCAAGGTTGTTTTCGCAGCAGAGCCCTCAGGAAATCGATGTCGGTTTCCCTTCGTCCACGACGCTTCGGGCCACATCAATTTCCAGCAAACGCACACAGTGTCGTTCGTCCCAAAAATTTGTAAATGAGCATCGATTATGGTCACAAAGTCAGTCTCAGCTAATTCCTGCCGGTCTTCCGCTTCAGGTGGTCGAGAACAGTGCTCGAAAAATACCCGAGGCCAGCCTCGAGAGGTTGGTTCCCTTAGTAGATTTTGTAGAAGCATGGCAACGTCTTCCCAATATATCTGCATGGGTCCTGCGTATAATAAAAATAGGGTACAGATTGCAGTTCGGTCACCGCCCCCCCAAGTTCACTGGGGTGGTACCAGAGCAGGCTCGGGTAATGGAACAAGAAGTACACTCTCTGCTGCTCAAAGAGGCCATAGAACGTGTTCCTTCTCCAGACAGGCAGTCCACGTTTTACAGCCGGTACTTTATAGTTCCGAAAAAGGATGGAGGATTAAAACTGATTTTAGATCTGAGGCACTCGTTCTCTGAGGAGGTTCAGGTTTAAGATGCTCACTATTCCCATCATTGTGAATCAAATCAGATCCGAGGACTGGTTTGTCATGATAGATCTAAAAGACGCTTATTTCCATGTCTCCATCCTTCCATGTCACAGGAGATTCCTGAGGTTCGCTTTCGGGGGCGAAGCTTACCAATATTGGGTTCTTCCATTCGGCCTAGCACTCTCTCCCCGCACGTTCACCAAGTGTATGGACGCAGCTCTGGCTCCACTGAGGATTCAGGGCATCCATATACTGAATTATATCGACAACTGGCTCATATTGGCCCAGTCTCAAGAAATGGCAGTTCGGCATCGAGATGTGGTCCTTGGCCACATTCAGAACCTGGGGTTGAGACTCAACACGAAGAAAAGTGTGTTGGAACCAGCCCAGAAAACTACATTTCTGGGCATGGTATGGAATTCGGTTACGATGCGGGCACATATGTCTCCCGCACGTATCGACAAATGCATGGTGTCTGGGATAAAGCTAGGCCAGGCCATCACTGTTAAGCAATTTCAAAGACTGCTGGGCCTCATGGCAGCGGCATCCAACATAATACCTTTGGGCCTTCTACACATGAGGCCCCTTCAGTGGTGGCTGAAGGCCAAGGGTTTTCCCCGAGGGGAACTCCGTTCCGTACAATCAGGGTTACGCGCAGATGCCTTCTATTAATATGGAAGAAACCTTGGTTCCTGTCCCAAGGGCCAGTGTTAGGAGCGTCATGTCGCCAGAAAACATGTCGTCATGGACGGCCGCTTTGCCAGGGGTCTGTGGCAGGACCATCATCACTCTTGGCGTATATATTGAGATGATGGATATATATAGAGATGTTGGCTGTGTTCAGGGCTCTGAGGAGCTTCCTCCCAGACTTCAGAGGCTATCACGTCCTGATACATAGCTTATCTGAACCGACAAGGGGGACTCAGATCGCACCCTCTATCCAGATTGGCGCATCAGATTATTCTATGGGCCCAGGGGAAAATATTATCTATCAGAGCAATATATGTCCCGGGGGTTCAGAATCAGGGAGCAGACATCCTGTCGAGGCAGGGGCTGAGGCCCGGGGAATGGAGACTTCACCCAGATGTGGTGGAGTTGATTTGGCAGAGGTTTGGACCAATGGAAGTGGATCTCTTTGCATCTCAAGAGACGGCCTACTGTCCACTTTGGTTCTCCCTCACACATCCAGCCCCACTGGGGTTGGATGCCATGGTACAGGCCTGGCCGAGGCTTCGCCTGTACGCTTTTCCCCCAATTGCTCTGCTCCCAGGGGTCCTGGAGAGGGTCTGTCAGTAGGGCATCAGTCTTCTTCTGGTAGCCTCGTTGTGGCTGGCCCAAGTATGGTTTTCAGACATCATTTCACTCCTGATAGCTCCGCCGTGGCAGATTCTTCTGAGGAGGGATCTGTTGTCTCAGGCGGAGGGCACAATATTCCACCCTCGCCCAGAGCTGTGGAAACTGTGGGTCTGGCCCCTGAGGGGGTCCAGTACCTAAATGCTGGTCTATCAGCCTGGGTGGTTGAAACCATACTTAGCTCTAGGGCTCGGTCCACTAGGAGATTATATGGCCTCAAGTGGAATGTTTTTTCCACTTGGTGTAGAGAACATGAGTTAGATCCAGTTAACTGCCCGGCGGCTTCAGTTCTGGAGTTTCTCTGCGGGTCTCTCCCCGTCCACACTTAAGGTGTACGTGGCTGCCATTTCGGCTTTCCATGCACCACTGAGTGATGGGGCTGGGGAGGAACCAGCTGGCCATACGTTTTCTCTGTGGTGGTACATGGAGGATGAGACCGACAACCAGGACCAGAGTTCCTGCCTGGGATCTGGCGGTGGTTCTTGAAGGGTTATCCCTGGCCCCCTTCGAACAACTTCAGTCGGCTTCACCTAAGGACCTGACGATTAAGATGGCATTTCTCTTAGCCATTACCTTGCTTAAGAGGGTGGGAGATCTCCAAGCCCTGGCAGTTTCACCAGCTTGCTTGAATTTTGCCCCGGGAGGAGTTAAGGCCATCTTGCATCCAAGACCTGGCTATGTGCCCAAGGTGCCTTCCAATGTGGCAAGGTTTATCGTCCTGCAGGCATTTCATCCTCCAACACGTGTCGGCAGAAGAAGAGAGACTTCACATGCTTTGTCCTGTCAGAGCACTGAGTATTTACCTTCAGAGGTCCTCTTCTTGGAGGAGGTCGGACCAACTGTTAGTGTGTTTTGGGTCACCTAAGAAGGGGCTCCCTGCATCCAAGCAAACAATCAGTAACTGGATTGTACAGGCTATTGTCTCGGCTTACCAGGTACGCAATCTGCCTTCACCTTTGGCCATAAGGGCTCATTCTACTAAAGGCATGGCTTCCTCTAGGGCCCTCTACTTGGGGGTGCCCACACTTTTATCAGATTTTATAGTCTGCACCTCCCTAATACGCCCGGTGCGTGGGTGCTCTCGCCCTAGCTTGTGCCTATCAGTTTCACACAGGGGCAGGCATTTTTAACGACGCTGGCTGATAATAATATTATTAATAATTTCATTATTATTATTATATTAAAATTTTTGTGACAATTTCTCATTTAGGTCAAGAACATGCCTGCAAAGTTTTAACACTCTTGAGGGTGTTATGGAATGCGTGTACAACATTTCTGATTATTTTGATGTTAGTGGGTCAATTTGACCTCCCAATTTCATTGTTAACCGCAGCTGCACAGCCTGAAAACAAAAAGGTTGTACTTGACCTTGAGAGCATGTCCTAATGGTCTGTTTAAAGTTTCTGGTAAAAGTTATAATATTTTTTTATATAGTTGTGCTCAAGCTCACCATCAAAGACAGCAAGCCAAATCTGTTTACCCAAATCTTATTCCGGGGAATTATTAACCCAAAAATTTAAATGTAAAATCATCATTTACTTACTCTCATGATATTCCAAACCCATTTGACTTCCTTTCCTTTGTGAAACAAAGTTGATAAGAGTGTCACTCTCTTCCATGCAATAAAAGTGGATGAGGACCAGGAACTTTCAACTTTCAGTTGCAAAAAGGACAAAAAAAGCATAATAAAAATAGTCAATTTGACTCTTATTTTGATTCTTCATATCCAATACAATAGCTTTGTGTAAAAACAAAACATGAAGTTTTAATAAGCTGTGAAAATCTTGCTCTACGACCGCGTTCACCATTACCTTTCAATGTACGGAAAAGGGCAACCTGGAAATTCTCTTGAATCAATATGCAAACCTGCAGTCTCTGAGTAAAACCTGGAAACATTATAACATTATGGAATATTTCAAACAGAGGAAAGTTGTTGAAGTACTGTGCATCTGAGTGGTCTGTTCCCAGCTCACTGTCTCTGCAAAGAATGAGAAAGCAAAAGAAAGGAGGATTTGTGGGCATTAAATGTGCTTGATTGAGCTGGTTGTGTGATTTCTCCTAGAGTCAGGGATCTTCTATAAACGTGTGTGTCACCCACTCCAGAGAACCAATCTCACCCAGAGGACCCTTGAGGAGGTAAACAGATGTGGATTTCCAATGGCCTAATTCTCCCTCTTTCCTATGAATCCATCCATCGCTATGACACATATGAGATAACAAACGCAGATAGCGTGTTCACCCACCTCAGATGTGCGTTTCTGCACAGGCTGCAACTGAATGTGGTATAAACAGCAGCGACTGCCACTGAGATGAATGCGAATGCTAACAGATAGCTTTCTCCGGGTATTATAGACCTCCTTGTGAGTAATAGATTCAACTTGCCATTAAAAAAAAAATAGTAGGCAGTACAGTGCACATACTGTGCAGTTTTCAATTCCGATCCACCTATGAGTGTGTGTGATTTTTTGAATGAATGTATCAGTGTTTGACATCCCAGCTAACAGAAAATGTTCCCAGAATTTGGCTAACCTTCTGGCACGGTTTCCCAATGTTATGAACAAACGTTCTTTTGCATTATAGAATAATAGGATGTTTAGTCAAATCTGGTCTTTAATAATGTTCTCAAAATGCTAGCACAAATAAATTTTTTATACATTGTTCATGGACCTTTTTATCTGAAATGTTTTAGTTTGTCTAATGTTTTTAAATCTTTCCCCACCTCCTTTTTGAAAAAATGTATACGCCAATAGCCTATTTCTGATCATTTTCACTAAAGTTTCATGGCCCCCAGAATATTTTGTTGGATGAATATCTGAATATGCAATTTATCAAAAGAAAGAACTTTTTTTATCAACACTTGAATATGGGTAAGTTTCATAAAAAAGCAAGATTTTAAGCAGAGAGAAAATCTGAGAAAATCATGTTTTTGTCAAAGACTGCGTCTGGATCGGATTCAGAATGATGATCAAAACATAGATGGAGTAGATTGAGTCCATCACCACCCCTAAGTTGCATAATCCTATACCTTGTCCTGAGTTGACATTTCATTTGGTAACATGGGGTAGTTTTGATTTACATGCTGTTTAATATTGATGATCGCATTTTTGATTGATGATCACAAGCGTTGTGTCACAAATGACGGAAATGTCCGTCAATGGTGGGGAAAGAGTTAAATGTTACTTCTAGTTTTAGATTGTTCAGAGAACATTCAGAAGTATTGTTCCCATAATGTTTACTAAATGATAAATGGCATCAGTTCTGGCAGGTCACGTTTGTCAAGCTTGCATCAGCTGACTCTCAGCTGATCCACGTCTACCTATAGGAATACGACGCCTATCACTGTATACATATATAAGCTCCTTCAGTATTATCAGCAGCTATCGCGTTTCTCAGGAGCTAATTACCCTCCTCCTCTTGTCCAGTCAGTATTTGGCCTTCTGAGTGCCCTTTGAATCAGAATAAATTCTCAAATTATGTTGTACTTTAAAATCTTGAATTAATGATGAATGCAATACATTCATGTTGGTTCTGTTCTGTTTACCCTAAGGGGGGTTATTGCTGCTCTCCCTGATCTTATCCATGCTAGGCTGCACGGATGCGCAGGGAGTTCTTGCAAAAAACATATTTTTGTTAGCTTGAATGATCTATCACCAACATAATCTCATGGAAATTCATAACTATTTTACATTTTGGTGAATTGGTGGCTAATTTTTATGAATTCGTATGACCTCATTCGTAACATTTTCTTACATTTTGCTTACGCCCCAATAACGGGTATGTTTAGGGGTGAACCTTCATACACTTAAGTATTTGTACGATTAACTTTGTACGAATTCGTATGAAGTCGTCAACTCGTAACATTGTAACATTTCCCGTGAGAACAGGTTGTCCATCCGTGCTGGTTTCTAAGAGAGTGCTGAAAATGATTTTGACCTGCTTGTCTGCCGTGGCTGCTCTCTGACCCCTGTTTGTCTGGCCTGGCTTCAATTAATGTACACCCATCCACTGATTCACTCTTTCTCTCTCCTGAGCTTCTCCGTATTCGTCCTCTCACCCTATCCGCTTTGTTTGTCTTGAGAGGCGACCTAAAATGGAGGCAGGCCGTCCTCCAGTCATCCGGTGGGGCCTGAAGGTGTAATCAGAACATTAATCTGCATCTGCGTTGCATGCCCACATCTCAGCCTGCCAAGAAAAACATCCCCACACGTCCGACAGCCACATTGGGTAATCCAGGACCTGCTTTCAACTTCCTGTCGTAGCGATCGAGGGATGGAAAAGCAGAAGCAGCGGGCCTATGCGAGGGAATGGCATGTTAGAGGAGCAGCAGGGGCTCTGGTAATCCGCGCGGGGCTGTAGGGAGGTGCTGTTCTCTCTCACACATGAAAAAAAGAAAAACGGCCGGCTAATCCAGCGTAGCAAGACTCCAGAGGAAATGGAAGCTGACGGTATTAGCGCAGCCACAAGCACCTTTGATCCTGAGCAGAGTATTCCACGCTAAATCCGTGCTTTTCTTTTTCCAAGTCATATTTGTTCAGGCAAGAATTTTTTTCTCTGATCTTTTTTATCTTACCTTGAATAATCGGCACTAAATGGTTTCTGGTTTTGTGAACAACAAAGCAAAACAAAATGTCCTTTTCATGGATTGTTATTCGGGCTATTAAGATGCTGTGCTGCATGGTTTTTCGGTACAGTAATACAGTGGTATTCTTTTAGTGTGATTAAAACATGCTATATCAACACGATAATCATACAGTAATACAGTAAATATCAAAATACAATGGTTTTACCATTATAGGATAATAGCACTTTCCATTCATCCACCCATCCATCCGTACTTTTTAAAAGAAAATCACACTTTTATTCAGCAAGGGTGCATTAAAAATATTACATTTATAATAAGAAGAAATGTTTCTTGACCAGCAAATCAGCATATTAGAATGATTTCTGAAGGATCATGTGACACTGAAGACTAGAGTAATGATGCTGAAAATTCTGCTTTCATCACAGGAATAAATCACATTTAATATATTTAAACAGACTAGTTATTTTAAATTGTGATAATATTTCAAAGTATTGCTGTTTTTGATCAAATAAATGCAGCGTGGAGCATGAAATACTTCTTTCAAAAACCTTAAAAAATCTTTCCCACCGCAAACTTTTGAATGGTAGTCTTGCTACAAACTCAAAAGTATGTAGGCTAGTACGAGTATATATATAACCAGCGTGGGATTTTTTTTTTCTTCTTTTTTTTAAGTAGAAGTGTGTCAACTGGGATGCAGCCTAAGGCTACAAAAAGTGTCAAAATGATCCCAAAAAAGGTTTAAACCGAATGTTGTTCAATGCTTTAATCTCACTGTAACACATTAAAGTTCTGAGCGTGTTACTCTGCATGACACAGCAGCTTAGCTACAGAAACTCTGCTACTGAGTTCAAAGCTCAAACAACTGGAGATATCTTCTGAAGGATACCTGCTATTGCCCAACGAATACTTCTCAATTATGTCTGTGTGCTTTTGCATGGATATCACGTTACTTATGAAGACATATTACTTTCCCTATCCATAATTGCACACAACGCTGATATTTACCTGAGCATATGTACACACATTCCTCAATGCTCACAGTGGGAAATGTCACTCGCTCACCCTGATCAAAGTCCCTGCCACGGCTTGGTGTTTGAAACTTCTAAATCCTTATAAATATCAGAACTGTCAGCTAAAATGTTTGCAGGAGTGCACAAGAATTAGTGAGAGACAGTGCCCAAGATGTATTACTTATGGAGGCATTTGGAATTTAGGAGGAGAACACATTTGTGACTTTACCTTAAAGGGATAGTTCACCCAAAAATGAAAATTATGTCATTATTTACTCACCCTCACATGGTTGCAACCCTGTAACACAAAAGAAGGTATTTTCTCACAGTGTTTTTGTCCATTCAATGAAAGTCATTGGGGTCCGATGTTGTTTTTAACTTATCTCCAAAATGAGAAACTTTACAAACAAATCAAATCAATTTGAAAGTTTGGTATGTCTAGATGAAACTCCAAATATATGTAGTGAAAAGGGACTTTTGTGACTTGAGAGAATTTCAAGTCAGGGGAGATTAGAACAAAGAGTTTTGGAAATTCCCCAGTTGTCAAAAAAAGTACCAAAAGTACCAAAGTGAATAAAAAGAAACTAGAAGCAAAATCTTTTTGGAAACTGAAGTTGAATGGAGGCATATCGGCAGTGAGGAAAGCATCAACCCTTTCATTGGACTGATAAGCAAGTTGAAAGAGGTTCAATGTGTGCTGTGGTTGAAATGACCTTTTAATGAGCCTTTCCAAGCATTTACTCAACAGAAGGTAATACAATAAGACATTACTGCATTACCAGCAGGTATCAATACATGACTAAACCAATGCCACCTGGACTTTTGACTATATTACATTTTTTTCATAGTTTCATAATATTTGACTAGTTACACTGTGTAATAAAAAAAAAAAGAAAAAGATCAAAACATGATTAATAATTATAATTTGCATATTTTTTGTTTTGTTTCAGTTGTCAGAAGGAAAATTATTTTTTCCCTCCCCCATATCATTTAATGTTCCAATCCTGCAGAAATCTGCCAAGTTTTCGGCAAATGTCTGCACCCACACAATATGCAACTGTGTATGAATTATTAGATTTTTTAATCAAGAATAAAATAGTAAACAGTTTCCAGTGTCCTCACAGGAGGGGAAATCATGCTCATTTTCAAACCGTTATGGTTAGCAAAATAATACATGTGATTTATTTTGCCATGCTCAAAATCAAGGACTTGTGGCATTAATTTTTGGGTTATGGACTGCTCTAAAGCAGGAATAAACTGCCTTGGGCCTGCCATTGTCAAGAACACCCACATTTACATATAAATTGGGAAACTGAGTGAGCAAGAGTAGAGAAAATCAGAGAGATAGAAACTGAGAGGGGGGGGTATGGGGGGGTATAATGATATGTTGACAGTGTGTGGTCTTTAGTGAGCGTAAGATTGCTGGTTATGACTGTAAAGAAAGAAGCTTTACTATCTCATGATTTTTGGCTTGCAGCTAAAGGCCTCTCCTGTCATCTGTATATGTGAGCGTAAATTCTTTATGATAGCTGTAACCCTGATCAGACGTGTGTTTCCCCTCTATCCAGCGGTAGAAAATTTAAACAAGTGTTATTTTAAAACATAGCTATGTTGGTCAACCTTCTATACCAGCGTCAAACCAGCATAAACCAACCTGGGCTGTGTTTCCCAAACGCATCGTACCATCTCCACCAATGGTCTCTCCGATTAACTTAGCTCACGATGCATTGGAGAAAACATAGCCCTGGACTAGCAATGAATTTAAGCGTGTCTAAAGACCTGTTTATGTGGTGGGGGGTCAAGGGTTGAATTTCCCAAAAGCATTGCAAGCCTATAGAACCATTGGGTGCACTTTATTTTACATTACATGTACTAACAGTGTACTTACCTAAGAAAATATTGGGTAATATAAGACAACTACAGGGGTTAAGGTTAGGTTTAGGTGTAGGTTCAGGCTTAGTACCTAGTTATTACTCAGTTATTGTGATTACTGTAAAAAGTATGTTTATGGGGAACAGGACTGTAAAATAAAGTGCTACCGAACCACTGGCACCAATGGTCTCTACGATCAACTTAGCTCACAATGCTTTTGAGAAACGCAGCCCTGGACTAGCAATGAATTTAAGCGTGTCTAAAGACCTGTTTATGCTATGAGTTCAAGGGTCAGCTAGCTAGCACTGATAGTTAGTGCCAGACAAATGCTAATGCAAATGGATAACTTTCTCCAGGTATGTTTGACACCTAGAATAAATAAAAAATCTGCCACAAAAAAGGATATAAAAAGCACTCTAATCATGCTTTAATGCAAGATGTAATACAAACCCAAAATATAAATGCACTAAAGCATTTAAAAAGAAAAATCCAGAGACTTCTTCCCTTTGAAATCTTCTAGTTTGTTTGGGTTGGGTCCATTTGCTCTAGTGTGCAAAACTCTTTCAAAGTTCTCCAGCGGAGTTCATTGGTCCCTTCAAAGTCCTTGAAGAGCATAAAAAAGCGACCTTAATCAGTCATTGTTTTGAGTGGAGGTGAAAAACAACACAGTGGCTGTGAATTGTGTCCCCTGGTGGCGAGGCTTTGATGGGCTGGAGCAGATTAAAGTCAGTGCAGTAATATGGACACATTAAGGGTAAATTGATTTTGCTTGGAATAAAAGGTCAGGATAAGTGGTTTTGTGAGAGACTGGCCTCTCTCTTCATTAGCTTTCAGACGCTCATCTAACAAGTTTAGGCATCACACACTCTTTGGTCACCCAACCAACAGGAAACAGGCCTCAGGGAAGCAGCTTTTTTCAAATGTCACTCTTATAATGTCAAATCATGGATTATGTGTCAAGAGCACAAAGCCTCTTGTGTCAATTGACATAGACCATGAATTAGGTGTCTGCAATAAACTACAAGGGCCCTATCTTGCACCCAGCGCAATTGACTTTGTACACCGACGCATGTATCATTCCTATTTTGCACCCGCGCAAAGCGCGCTTTTCCCTCCACAGAAGCACGTCGGTTAATTAAGAAATACACTTGCGCTCCCCGGGGCGGTTCAGCGCAAAGAGGAGGCGTGTTCCAGCGCAAACGTTCCTTCATGCTATTTTGCAGGTTTAGAAAACAATTGCGCCACTAACCAGGAAAAAATAGTTTAAAGTCAGTGGCGCGTTGCGCATGTTATTCATAAGCTATTTTAAGGGCGCATGCTTGGCCATAATCAATGTAGCGTGTGCACAACGTGAATGCACTTTGATTCTCTCATCTACACAGAAGCAGCAGTTTTCATTTTTGCAAATCATACATTATTAAGATAGATAGATAGATAGATAGATAGATAGATAGATAGATAGATAGATAGATAGATAGATAGATAGATAGATAGATAGATAGATAGACAATTTATTATAAAAGCATACATCTAGCTTACACATTTACCCAAATTATCATACGCCTTTTTAACCGAAGTTAATTTGGGTGGGTTTCTCCATCCCCAACATCCCTGACGAGAACGTCGGTCTCCTTGGCTGTGAACCGCTCCTGGCGCGTGCCTGGCAAATCCACCGTTACAACAGGAATCCGCTTTAGAACAAACGCGTCTGCTCTTAAAGGGAATGTGAGATGATGCTCTGATTGGTTTATTTCACGTTACGCCCAAACCACACCTATGAATAATGAAGCTACTTCAGACCAACCCATTTTAGATTTGCGCCTGGCGCAAGAGTCATTTATCCCGCCGGGAAAATAGCAACAGCGCCAAGACCCGCCCACACAGTTACTTGCGCTTTGCGCTTTGACACTTGCGTTTCAGATCGTTAAAATAGGGCCCCAAGTCTCAAATGGGAGTTCTGAATTGTTTTAGATTAATTAGAAATGTATTAGAAAAATACCACATCATGAGAAATAAAGCCACAACTATGTGAATATGCGATATAAAGTAAAAAATATATGAGATATACGTGGGAGATATGACTAAAATTACGAGAAGTAACTAAAATGATGAGAAATAAAGCTGAAATAAAAAAATAAAGCTGTGAAAAATAGAGTTGTAAGATACAAAGCTGCAATTATAAGAAATATAAATTTTATGAGGTTGAAACAGGCTTTTCACAATAAATGCATTCACAGTGATCTACACATACTGTAAACCCAGATCATTTCTCATTTATGATTTTTTTTTATTAATATGATAAATGGATTACACTGGCATTATGACATGTGTGTTGATTGGAGATTTTGCACTAGACTGCTGTGACAGAACATGTGGGTATATTAATATTTTAATATCACTCTCCATCTCCTTGTCGCATGTAACACCAAATTGTTTTGACATGCTAAGTTAAGAGATGCTTGAGAAATGGCTGAATGTCCTGTGTGTGATGAGCTGACAGATACAGAACATGAAGGAACACTGTGAAACGTTATGTGCACCAAAGAAACATAAAAAAAGTCAAATTATTTAACATATATTCTTTATCTCACGTAAAAAAAAAAAAAAAAAAAAAAAAAAAAACTGTTCTTGAATTGTTCATGATAACTGTCATAACCGCATCACATGTTGTACTAGGTTTATATGAAACATCACAAAATTATAGACCTGTCTGTGTGTGAGAGCATCCATGTATATGCATGTCTCATATTAATGTCAACCTGATTAATATTCTATCTTTAAGGGCCTTCTCCTGGAAATTAACTTTTCCGTCGTGCCTCTGAGAGGAGATTGGATGTTTAATAAACTGTCTCAGCGTTTCACAATCACTGAACACATCAGATCGGATGTGCACTAAAGCACTTTAAAAAAAAGAAAACCCTCAACATCAGGTCCCGCTGCATCCCATATGTGAAGTGGATGCAGTTGCCATGACGACAGCACACAGCACTATGATGATTCAGTGATCTTTTGCCTAAATGACCCTGATTAGGGTCCTCTAGTCTTCTAGAGTAGTTCAGCATCAGAGGACACACAACCGTGTAGGAGTGAAAGCTCAGTTGGATAATGACGCCCACCACAGCGAAGAGGTTCAGAAAGACATACAGACATATTAACCCTTAAATCGGTTTCATGTCCTGGGGGATACAGACATTTGAGAGGCAAAGGGGAAGGGCAGTGAGAGAATTTCAGTAGCAAATATTGAAAATGGTCTCCTAAATACTTGAGTACAACGGTATAAAATCTGTGGCAGCATCTCTCAGTCTTTATTTAAATGCAACACTGCAGCATGCAGTGAGAAAAGCACTGTTGATATCTATTGCATGTCAAGGGAAATTTAGTTTCTAAAGATGATGCTATTATGTGCTATACTATAATTTGTCATTTGTCATAATCTCACTCAATTTCCATATCTTGGAGAAGACAGAGTCTGAGTAGGGTAAAAACAATTTGAAAAAAGACCTTGATGTTTTGTGGCCAATGTTTTACAATACATAAATGAATACATAAATAGGTACAAAACAGCAACAAATAATAATAATAATAATAATAATAATAATAATAATAATAATAATAAAGTCATATGAACTGAGCTGGACAAGCTTCAGTCATATGAACTGAGCTTTTTTTTTTTTTTTTGCAGTACTGCTTTGTGAGATGAAATAAACTCATTTAATAATTGATGATCTTAACAACAGAACTGAATCAACAATGAACTGACTTCAGTTGAACAATAACACTATTTTCTTTAAGAGCTGCTGTACAGCCGAAATCAACTCTGTTTGCATCATTGAATCATTTTCCTGTTTTCACTGTAAAGCTGCTTTAAAACAATCTGTATTGTATAAAGTGCTATATAAATAAAGGTTTAATAAAAAAAAGGGGCATATTGCTGTATATGGCCAGCCCTGTATCACAACTGAAACTCGTTTTTCTTAAAATATATATATTTCTTCTTGCATTAATTAACTGGGCGAATCATAACCATGGATATTCAATATTTTTCCTAAAGGTGTAAAACAAATAATTCGGACATTTCTTACTGTTGTCATGAGAAACAGCTAACTGTGTACTATTCTTGCCATATTCGTGTTCATTTTTGTCTGAAAAGAAGAAACACAAATTTCATACTTGCATTTATATTATGATAAACACTTAATAAATAAATAAATAATACATGTAATAATATAATTGATGCCACTATCTGCAAAAATCGTATTGAGAAAACACATTAGTGCAATTTCACTGTAATACAAAGTTTCTATATTATGGCAATAAAATAGTTTTTCTATTGTGTTACAATGTTGTCACATAGAGAAGTCCATATTTTCTCAATTTCCTGTAAAATTATGTTAGATAATGTTGGTAAACAACATCTAATAACACGGCTCTCGGCCCCGCCCTGCTTGCCACACCCTGGTATAGCATATTGTGAAAAACCATGGACCTATGGATAAACTGGGACTCTTTGCAGAATCAAATGCACAAAGTCTGTCGAAAGAGCAAAAGCAGAGGGTGTTGTTAGCGGCTTCACGGGTGACTCATTTCCAACTGCACTTCAGCATGTTTAAGAGCACTTTTCAGCTGCTCGAGAAATATTTGACAGATGAAATTGATTCCACCTTGGCTCAATCATCGTGAGTGGCAGAAACAGGATATTGTATCTTTAACGGATCATTAATTCCTCAAAGGCAAGCATTTGGCTCAGTGCTGTATATTTACAATGGCAATAGTCCAAAATAAAATGGCATAAAAAACTGCATCATGTCAGTCAGCGACATGCTGAATAGAAATGCATCAATACTGGTTTTAGAAACATCCAGCGTTTCAGCAGGAGAATGACATTTTTATTAGGCTTTATTCATCATGTGACCCAAGCGCAGAATGTGAATTCATCAGAATGCGTATTATACATACATATGGAAATTATTCCACTTGAGATGCTAAACCTCTTTTTCCCCCACAGTGTGTCAAATCTGTGATTGGTATGGCGAAAGAGGACTGGTGCGTATAGTTATGTTATTAATTCACCATTTGCCATGAACTCACTGAATTTAAAGAAGAAAAGAGTGAAGTTTCCAGAATGATTGATCGAGTGGGACATGAAAAGGTGCGTCTGCGGACATTTGGTCATCCGACGGGTCTGATACCAGGGAGACTCGCCTGGCAAATTCTGTTTACAACCAGATGAGCTTTAAACTGCTCTAAGGAAAAACCAAGGTTCTGCAGCACACACTCAATTCCCAGTGCATCTCAAAGCACAACACAAGTACCCATTACTGGATTCAGGTTCTGACAACAACCTCATGTCAATCTACAGACTTCGATCCTCTTTAGTCGTCTGAAAACGACAGAAAATCTTTGTATGACAAATGGTAGAACCACGACCACTCAAAGACTCCGTTTATAACCTAGTTTAGGATCCGTCAATCAACTGTCAATCATCCACTGTAGTAAAACAGTTTTGCACTCAACCAGTGTGTGGCTTTAAAAGAAAACTGTGGTTCAATATTAATATTAATAATAATAATTTTGCAAGATTTTTTAAATAAATTAATACTTTTATTCAACATGGATGCATTAAATTGATCAAAAGTGACAGTAAAACCTTTTACTTTGTTACATTACATTTCTGCCAAATGAATGCAGTTCTTTTTAACTTTCTGTTCATCGAAGAATCCTGATTTTTTAAAGGGGTGGTAAAACACCTTTTTTCGAAGGCTTGATTGTGTTTGTGGGGTGCACTGTAACATGTGTTCATGCTTCGTTTTAAAAAATTCACATTATTTTTCACATATTTAACCATTATTCTACACTGCTCTGTCCCTCCTTGTAAAAACGGCCGGATGATTTCCGGGTTCTATGAAGCCCCCCCTTCAAAATACGCAATGGGCTCAGATTGGTTAGCTGGCCCAGTGTGTTGTGATTCGCTAACCGCCAAGTGCACGTTGTTTGGAAACGTCACGCCCCCTTATCTTTACTGGTAGTTTGTGCTTCAGTAAACAACGGCGTCAATATTGCCATACCAGTTTGAGCCCGAATCAGACCCAGAGAATGTTAGTGGAGAGGATCGAGCAGAACCTGTTCAAGAACGGCTGTTAAAGGACGTTTTAGAAAGGTATGTTTTTTTAAGACTGCAGATCTATTGTGATCGCTATATGGCACTAGGGCTGGGCGATATGGCCAAAATTTCATATCCCGATATAGCTCATTTGATATCCCGATAACGATATACATAACGATATAGCAATTTTTCTGTTAATTCAGTTCATGAATAGTTTACCGTAAATCCTCTAATATTGGCCTGTATTCCATTACCGGCCGGGTCTCTAACATTGGCCGGTCTCGCTGTTGGCGGAGGTAAATAATTATTAGAACCAACGTTTTTCTGGGCAGGCCACAACATTATGCTTTTAATAGTAACATGCAAATACCACAGGGGGGCAATGTTTGCTAACGAATCCTATCCAAGCCATAGCTACGGTAGCCTGGTCATGTCAATCACTTCGCTCTTGACTCGCACGTGACGTGAGACTTCAGTCACCGGTAGGCTAACGTTGTTTACCATGGCAGCCGCGGAGCCAAAGAGGATTTTTGGCGAAAATCTATTTTTTAACCTCCTGGGTTCGGCAATCGCGCCGGCGCGATAGTTTTTTTTTCTTATAAGTGCAAAAGAGATTCAAAATATTCTGTTTACTTTGATCTTAATTACGGAGAGCGCGCGCTATTCAAACGCAAATAATCTGAGGCGATCCACGCAAACCTGTGAACACCCACAATCAGTTGGATATGTTCACTTTCAGGTTCACCTCGTTTTCATTTCGAGGAGCAACGGATCCGGTTGAGGAATAGGTCAGTTCTATATTTGCTTTGTTCTAATCGCAATAGTGTCTGTACACGCAAAAAGACTGTTTAAATATGAATCGCGTTTCTCTCTCTGTGTGTGTGTGTGTGTGTGTGTGTGTGTGAATGAATGAATGCACAGATGCGCGCTGTTGTGGAGCTACTAACGGGTTGGGTTGGCTGGTCATCTAGTTGAGAATTAACTTACCCTGGTCTGAACCGCGTCTACTACCGTCTTCCTCCATGTTTGTTTATGTATTGCAGCGTGCATGGGCATGCGTGAGGTTAATTCTGCCGTAAAACGCCTTATCGTGGCGTAAACGATAGAGCCTTATATAAAACGATAGACATTTTCTATCGTCCAGACGATATATTTCGTCATATCGCCCAGCCCTATATGGCACTGTTACTTTTGTATATTTAGAACGATTGTAGCTAAATATCTGTCACCAGAACTATTAACCCAATATGAACACTAAACTTTGGCTTTACAACAGTAGCCAAATCAAACACAAAACCATGTTTAGCATGCCTGTAGATAAACAAGCATGTAGATAAACAATACATAAAAGCTATAATCAAATAATAATTTACACTGATCACATAAACGACAACAACCACGAACATTCCAAGTTCGCTGCGCTGGTGGTATTAAACAGAAGTTTGTATGTGTTTGTCAGATAAGTATGAATTAACGTTAGCATTTAACAAACTGGTTTGTGGAGCCAAACAGCGTTGTCCTTCGTTTACTTCCTTGCTGCAGCGTACAATTAACAATATGAACTATTACAGGAAAGCACAACGACGAAAAATAAATCATACTTACAGGTTGTGGCTCGTAAACAGTTTCTGTTTTTAAAGTTGGAACTGCTCCATCTTTCAGGACTAGCCGTTGTGCGAATCCTTCATCGGAGGAGGGGTTTATGTAAATATTGGGCTTAGTGATGTCAGCAAGCCCGCAGGAATGTCATGTAGTCCCTACCGGCCGTTTTTTGTAGTTCTTAGAAATTGATTTCTTTAAAAGCAAATATCTCCCTTTGCTTTAAACTTTGAAAGTTGTAACTTTGCAGATGTTGCTTATGCTCAAACAGCAACATTACACACTAACTAAAGTTAGAAAAGTGAAATTGTGTTTTACCACCCCTTTAAAGAAATGTTTATTAATGTTTTATTAATGTTTAATGTTTACGGCATATTAGAAAGATTTCTGAAGGATCGTGTGACACTGAAGACTGGAATAATGATGCTGAAATCTTTGCCACCACTGGAATAAATTACATTTAAAATATATTCAAATAGACAACAGGTATTTTAAATTCTAATTTAATTGTTTTTACTGTTTTTTTACTGTGAGAAAAAATATTTAATAAAAATATTACAGGCTATAAACTATGTGTGTGTGTGCACATGTGTGCGCTATATTCAACAAAATGTGTAAATGTCTATTTGAAAATAAAAGATAAAAAGCGCATATATAAATGTGCATAAAAAAATGACTTATTAGATTAACTTAAGTATGACTGAAAACAACAAATAGTGACTTTGATCATGTGAAGCAACTCTCTTGAAAAACCTTGGTAGGCAAAAAGGAAACACCTCTTCAAAAAATAGACTCAAGAAGGGCCCATCTGTCTCTGCTCAGTACACTTAATGGAAGTGTCATTAAACCAAGTCCAGGAACAGTATGGGTAAACAATACACACGTGTTCAATACTTTGTGTTAGTAGTTGGGACAACCCCATCTGTGATCTCACCGTAGGTTTAATTCACCACCTGCAGGGTTGAGGCCTCCGCCACGACAATGAAGAATAGAAGGGTAGGTTTAAATCTGTTCTTTCATTGTGAGGAATCCCATAATCCCACTGGCATGAATCAGCAGCAGGAGATGTCTGGATTCAACTGAGCGTTCCCAGAATCAGATTGGAGCTTTCGCCAGACCTGCTGATAAACAGAGAACGCCTTTTACAGCTACATCTCCTTGTTGGAATGAAATATCTGCAGTCTGAACATCCAGATCCATCTGTAGCAAAGAAAATCAAAAATTAGATTGCTCTATTTAGCCTGATTGTTTCACAAGGAAGATACTCTGACTTTTCTCCTGAGAAAAACACCTTTGAAATTTCAGTGTATCTCTACTAGAGTTTTAAGGCCAACTCACACAGCACTGACTGACCTTTTTTGCCAGTTGATCAAGTTGAATTGGCTCTTGTTGAATTGTTGAACAAATTGCTCTTGTTGATTGGCGTTGAATGTCTGAGAAGTGACTTTCTGTAATCTGATGATTGTCCGCATTGGTCGGCGTCTATCAGTGCAGTGCGAATTGGCCTTTAGATGTCACAAATGGTGTTCAGATTTGCCCAGATGCCAACATCTGCACTAGAAGTCAGATATTTCAATATAAATACAAACATTTGTCAACAAATTCTTCCAAACACTCATTGAGCTATGTTGTCTATTGTAATGTTATAGCTCTATACTCCAAGGCCCAGTTTACATCTGGTATAAAGATCCGTCTCAGTTGTTCTGATCAGTCAGCCAAAACTACTTGTTTACACCTGGCAGGAGCATGCATCTCAAATGCATCTCAAATGCATCTCAAATGCGTCTCCTGTGACCACTTCTGACTGGATTTCTAGGGCAGGATCTCTTAATTTTGTGACTACATACAGCACTTACGACAAAATAAAAGTAATGCTTTGCACTAAAATAAAGTTCCAAAAGCAGGTTTTCAACATGATGCCACATTTTTGGTTCCCCAAAGAACCTTTCAGTGAACAGATCTTAAAAGAACCATTTTTTCCCCCTAGTGTGAAGAACATTTTAATAATCTAAAGATTATTATTACCTTTTTTCACTATGAAGAACTTTGTGCAATGGAAAGGTTCCATGGATGTTAAAGGTTCTTCATGGAACTGTCAATGAAATTCCATCAATTCCAAATGGGAATTCTCATGGTTATTTTGGTCAAGTACAATGTTTAAAAGGTGTGTGCAAAACATGATCTCAGGTAAAACGGAGAGGTTATATGAAATATTTGTTTCAACTTCGAAGCTTAAAAACCTTGTTTTGGAGAAACGGTTGATTGACATGTTGCTGCTGTCCAAGATATCAGGATTCATTAACGTTCACCAATGAATTGACATGCATTTCTTATCATTTTTGAATGTGGTCTGAGTGATCCGATCACAATTTATTTTACACTTGTGACTGGATCACCCGAAATGGATGTAAAAAAATAAATAAATAAAAAACAAGAATAAATGGGGTCTTACTGGAATTGTTTTATTTGGTTTTGTTTATTTTGTTGTAGAAACGTTTGAGAAAACTCATGTGTGAATCACAGGCAGAATGGTTTTCTGTGTTAATCAATCATAAATCATTTTTTAAAAAATCTGCCAATGAATTGAATGCAATAATTTATTCAAGAATGGTTTTACAAATTATTTAGACAAATTGTTCTTGATCTAATGAAACTTCTATTAAATGTAAATGAGTTCTCCATTTTGTCTCCTGAGCTTTGAAAGAGCAATGTCTGAACAATAAATCTTTCTTCAGGGTTTCCTCTTGTTGTCTACAAGCAATTCACTCCTATTTTTAATAGAGTAAAGCATTTTGAGATATCACCACAGAAACTCGTGAAATTGATGTTAAGACAATCAAAACACTAATCTGAAGTTTGAAAAGTTATTAAAAAGAAGTTTGTATGACTGTCATATAATATCATTTAATCGATATCCTCTCTAATGAGTTGGATGCTCATTGTATTTGGAGCCATAATAGAAGCAGGATGTGTTTTGAGTGAAAGAGTCTCTTCTCCATCTTGAATTACGGGCTGAGCGTTTGACAGCTTTGGGTGCAAGAGGCTCATTAGCTTCCCGCCTGACTAATAAACCCAACGCTGAACAAATGCAATATTAATACTGCCAGTCTATTCTCTCCGTATCATTTACATACACTTCTGGAAGTGTTCAGTGCACCTCCGCAAATTATTAATGCACTGATTCTGCAGCTCTCTGTGGACACAGGACTTTAATGACTTGCTCTGTGCTTTTGTGGATTTGAACCGGGACAAATTGTGTCTCAGAAGATGATCTTCATGGAACTCACTGCGTTTAGTTGGAGGGAATATAAAGGGAAACTATCTGTCTCTGCTGGAGAAATAAGAGGAGTTTATGAACAGGTATTTGTGAGAACAGGAAGATCCTGAGGCACAGAGAGCTATGGCAACTATTCGTTTTGGCTGAGGTATTATGGGATGTATTATTTCCACTAGTGTGTTTACTGCTGATGATTAATGAGGCCTAAAATAAATGCTCATATACTATTCCAAATTGTTCTCTTCCAGTCTTGGTGAATGCGATATTTCCTCTTTTTTTCCGCCTGAAAATGTTATCATTTCCTATTGAACTATTGTATTAATTCGCGTTATGTTTAATTGTTGGCCTATGTACACATGCATGCTTTTGTGATTGCAACCATGACTGTGTCACATTATGTTCAGTTAGTTTTATTTTCATGGACTTTGAGTTGCACTTTACAGTCACATTTCCTTGCTCTTTTGGATTATCCGATTTGCTTTGTTTAATAAACTGAGCTGTTATTTTTTAACTACCTTCGTCATTTTTGGACTATATCCGTGTTACAGTTAGGTTATCCGAGTTAAGATTCTGTGTCATCTTTACAATTGCTCAACATTTGTTAGCGCATCAATGCAAGTATTAAAATGCCAAAAAAAAAAAAAAAACTAATAATTTTTAAGTCTTATATATACACTCAAAAAAATGATTTTAGCTCTTTGTTCAATTTCATTAATTAAAATGAGCATATATGACACAACCCTTCATAGAAATGATTCCAGCTTAATTTCATTAAATGTAATCAATGTAATTTTTTTTAAAATTTGGTTTACCAAATTTTTTTTAATTGAGTCAACATGAATATTTTTCGTTCGTCTTAACCGGATGTCACTCAAAAAATGAATTTTGGCCTCTTGTTAAAATAATTAATTAAAATAAGCAAAAGTAACACGATTGTTTAATATTGTCACAACTTAATTTAATTGTGTTCAATCAACTTAATTCATTTGTGTGAAAACTACATGAATCATTGTTGTTGACATCTAACTGGGCAGTGGATCTGTAGTTCCCAGCATGCTTTGCAAGGGACTGCATTAAGAGGGTCAATTTAGGGAAAAAGTGTTATTTTATGTGTTTTTCAGTAAATGGAAAGATGTTGTTAGTTAATGTTAGTGTTTAATGTTCAGTTATGTTAGAAACTTAGAGGACTTTCTGTAATGTTTTTGAATTTTGTGGTTACCATTATGCAGAAGAGTGGCGACTGTGTTTAGGCTGTGGGCTCAGTATTACGCTATATGTGCATTAAATTTCGTGTTCAGAGACTGTGGGCACTCAGTATACACTATGTGTAAACCTCACTCGCAGACCTGCACAAGTAGTATTATATTACTATGTAAAAAATGGTTTCAATTAAATTGAACAAGTGACCGTATTCAAATTAACTAAAATTATAATGTTGGTGATTTAAGGCAGGACAAAAACTAAATATAGTTAACCTGACAAAACTTTATCTAGCAGGAATGACTAAATTAATTTAAATTCATACAACAAGATTACAACAAATTATTTCAAACTAATTCGATTTAGTTGGAAAAATGTAATTCAATTTCGTGGAAAACCTTTCCTTAATTTAATTAAGTTCGTTCAACAGATTATTTTTTTGAGTGTAGGATACTGTATATATATATATATATATATATATATATATATATATATATATATATATATATATATATATATATATATATATACAGTGCTATGCATAAGTTTAGACACCCATGCTAAAGTTGACTAAAAAGAGGAATAAAAAATCATCTTTTGGAAATTGAACTTGCCTTAAAATGCCTTAATTCAAATGTTTTGGAAAAATCCAACTTTTAAGGACACCAATTTTCTTTGTGAATGAATAATGTATCGTAAATAAATAAATGTTCTTCCTTATTAAAATAGGAATTAAAATAGCCCCACATCATCACAATGCCTTCACCATACCTAGAGATTGGCATGGTTTTATTTCAGTTAGCCTAATAGCTAGTTTGATTTGCATTGAGAGATGATCTTATGGAAAGTACTCCATGCCATCTCTAGGTATGGTGAAGGCTATGTGATGATGTGGGGCTATTTTAATTCCAAAGGCCAAGGGAACTTTATCAGGATGCATAGTATCCTGGATCCATGAAGTAACTGGCCTTTAAAAATAAAAATCTGCCTGCCTCTATGGGAATTTAACATAGGGGTGTCCAGACTTATGCACCCTGTATTTTAAGGAAGAACATTAATTTATTTACGATACATTATTCATTCACAAAGAAAATTGGTGTCCTTAAAGGTTGGATTTTTCCTAATTTTTTTAATTAAGGCATTAAGTTCAATTTCCAAAAGATGATTTTTTTATTCCTCTTTTTAGTCAACTTTAGCATGGGTGTCTAAACTTATGCATAGCACTGTATATATACAGTATATAGCTTAGGTGTTATCTTTAAATCAAAATCTTAATTTACCCCATCAAATTCCAAACTGAACTGACACGAAATACTTTTTTTTCTAATTGTAAAATATTTAGTTAAATTGGTTGTGAAAGAAAAACAAAAATGCATTATTAGATTTCTGTTTATTTTAATAAAACATGTCTGGGTTAAAATTCCTACAAAAATAACTATCATGATATACACTGATACCATTAAATAAAATTACTCATACTGTGATACAAGATTTTCACCATACCAAATACAACACACAGTCTACTTGCTCAAGATGTATACAGTATATGTATAAAAACAAGAGTTCGGCCCTTGAGGCAGAGGCTGTTTTCTGACCCCTAAGTAGCCCTGCTCTAGCTGTTTTAAAAAAAAAACCTCCTAAATCATTACAGCAGCCATCTAATAATCAGTCAGCAAGATCCCAGGATTCTGATATAATAATATTAATAAAAAATACAATCTTCTCTGTATTCCAAGCATCTTTTTTTGTCTTTTGCCCAAGGATTCAAATAATTACCAAGGGGCTAACAGTGGGCAGCCATCTCGCATATCAGCTCTGATTGTAAATATTTCATTACAGGAAGATGTGTAGAGTGCTTTAGGCTAACTTCTGAAGTGACAGGCCCAGTGAGCCCACACCATCAATAAAAGCAGAAATTTTTATTATGAATGCACAGTGATGCGGCGCAAGGGAACGTGGGCTTGACATATTCTGGCGGTCCAACTAATACTGTAAAACATGATTAACACAGTATCTGCAAATAATTCATGGGAGGCAGAAATATTTTGGCACAGCCAAGTTAGAAATGCAATATTTATATGTGTCTTCAGCAACACTTGATTTTACAGTATCTGTGTATGCATATTTATTTATTTGCCTATGATTTTTTATTGTTTATTTACACTGTCCTTTTTTCAGAATGTGTTTTAAAAAAAACGTGATTCAATCTCATTTCTAAGATCAAAATCAAATCAAATGCTGAACAGCATACAGTCCTAGAATTACACTTAAAAATGCCATGGTTATTAAAGGCACAGATTAGTTTTCTACAGCCGTTTAAAAAAAGTTACATTGTTCCTTTTAAATGCTTCCTACTTCCATATGTTTGAGACATGTAAGTAATCGCTTCTGAAACATCAATTGCCCATTATTAGTGGCTAGTCGAACATCCTTTGAAAAACACCATTGAACCAAATAAGCGGAAATTTTGTATTCTACTGCTCTCATCCCAACTGTATGTATAATTAAAAGCTCCTGCAAGGTCTTGGTGTGTTTCGTTAATCAATTAAAAGAAAATTACTGTCTGCACTTGAATCCCTGCCATGGAAATGTGGTAGGTGTTGAAAAATGTAATAAATAAGAATGGGAAAGAAACAGAAGAAGAGAGAGAGAGAGAGAGAGAGAGAGAGAGAGAGAGAGAGAGAGAGAGAGAGAGAGAGAGAGAGAGAGAGAGAGAGAGAGAGAGAGAGAGAGAGAGAGAGAGAGAGAGAGAGAGAGAGAGAGAGAGAGAGAGAGAGAGAGAGACACTGAGTGGCCTCTGCATTAAGCAGTTTAGTTTTCACTAGTTCCTCTGATAAATACAAAACAAATGTCCTTTGCTCAAATGCATCTTCATACAGTAAATGTCTTTTTTCCCCCTTTTTTTAAAAAAAAAAATAGCAGTTTCCACGATAATATTAAACATCACAACTGTTTCCAATATTGATAATAATAAGAAATATCTCTTGAGAGAGAGAAATTGCCATATTCGGTTTTATTTTCATTAGTTTGTAGTGCTTACTAAGGCACAGATATAGGCAACTTACATTGAAAAGGGACTAGATGGATCACATCTTGGGATCAGAACACCATAGAAACCTTGGAGTAAACGCTTTCAACTCGGGCCAACAAGCACGCATTCAGTATTACCCTAACAGCCATTCATAAAATCCATATAACAATGAGTTCTAGAAATGTCATGGCCCAGAAAGGGCACAAAGAGGGGCTCTCAATTTTTTTCCCTACATTTTCTTGAAATGTATTATTATTTCCAAGGATCAGCATTCTCCCCTAAAAGTGATTGGACAGACCAATATGAAGGTAAAAGAGAAGCAAAACTCGAGAGCACGTAAATGTGAATTTGAGAACTTGTACAATAAATATTTGTACTTGTACATGAAGATTTACATTCACAGCTCCAATGTGAACACCTGTAAAATAAAAATCTGAAGTTGAATGTTGAAATTTGCACTCGCATACAATAGTCACAAACCTGTATTCTGAATCTGAAGCTGCAGACAAGTAGACACAAATGTGTAAAATGCCATTCACAGAAATACAACGACAGACACAAACTTGTAATATATATTTTGCGTTTAATCTTACGTTCACATTCGCAGTACTACCTCAAATAGGCACTTGCAACTTCTCAAATCTGTCACTGCAATTTCAAATTTCGCGCCTTGACTTTTGCTACTCTTTTCGCGATATATCAGGTGCAAAACTAACTTGTGCACTTGAAACTCAGAAGCGGCGAGAGAAAGGGGGGCGGGAGCGGGAGGGGTCAAAGGAGCCGTTTTATTGGTTGGCAGCTAGCCAATGAAATGGGACTTCGATGATGTCACGAAACCCGTGTGCACTGAAATGCATTAGACTGATATAAAACCATGTATTTGTTGAACACTTTTCAGATTTTGTGAAATGTCAAAGCCTTTTATTGTTTGTTAGGTCTATTTAGTTTTGTTTTCATTTAATTTTTGTATTGTGTATTTGTATATCTTTAACCCTGGCCTCTTCTTTCTTTTTTATATATATATTTTGTTTTTGTTCATGTTCTGTAATTGTTGTTAATGCAATAATAAAAAAAAGCATTAGACTGATATTAAAAGAAATAAACGATATTATCAAACTCAGTAAACACAATGCTTATAATGCATACTACAGAAAAGCAGATGAGCACAGAATATGACGAAAGAAAGCAAATGTGTGTTGAGTGCAAATAAACTTGCTGCCTGTGTTTGTTTTATTAATAATTTAACGAATTATGTTTTTTTTTTTTTATAACTGTTGGTCCATTAAGTCTTATTAAGCGTTTTCTTGGTTTTCTATAGGAGGAAAACGTACAATTAAACTCGTTGCATCCATATTCAGAGCTCAATTGCTTTGCTTTATTTGTATGGTGTTTCCTGAGTTTGGTCTTTTAATACCACTGTCTCAATTAAACGCGTTGTGTTCATACTCTGTGCTCATCTGCTTTTCTGTAGTATGCATTATAAGCATTGTGTTTACTGAGTTTGATGTGCACAGTTTCAAGTGCACAAGTTAGTTTTGCACCTGATATATCGCGAAAAGAGTAGCAAAAGTCAAGGCGCGAAATTTGAAATTGCAGTGACAGATTTGAGAAGTTGCAAGTGCCTATTTGAGGTAGTACTGCGAATGTGAACGTAAGATTAAACGCAAAATATATATTACAAGTTTGTGTCTGTCGTTGTATTTCTGTGAATGGCATTTTACACATTTGTGTCTACTTGTCTGCAGCTTCAGATTCAGAATACAGGTTTGTGACTATTGTATGCGAGTGCAAATTTCAACATTCAACTTCAGATTTTTATTTTATAGGTTTTTACATTGGAGCTGTGAGTGTAAATGTTCATGTACAAGTACGAATATTTATTGTACAAGTTCTCAAATTCACATTTACGTGCTCTCGAGTTTTGCTACTGATTTACCTTCATAGACCAACCATAAGTCATAGAGACTTGAAACTTTGAGGGATGGTAGTACCCACCCAGTCAACGTCACCAAGGTTAGGTTAATATTCAACAATATTATTGTACTGTACTGATGCTCTTGTATGAGAACTGAACTGAGCTGGACGATGACATCATTTTTTGCAGAACTATTTTATAGATGAAATGAACTAATTTAATAATTGATGATTTTTACAACGGAACTGAATCATCACTGAACTGACTTCAGCTGAACAACAGCCAAAAAGCATAATTTTCCTTTTATCACTGTAAAGCTGCATTGAAACAATCTGTATTTTAAAATGCGCTAGGCCTATATAAATAATGGTGACTTGACAAGTCTCACTTCAGTCGTCCTGATGGTGGCACGACAGCGATCAAAAGTACTTAATGGCTCATAACTCCTAAACCGCCTGGTGAAATTTTCAGGTATTTCGGATTGTTTTTTTTTAAAATAAATCCTACTTTTGCAAACTAGTCCTAGGTTTTTCGCCTGATCGGAACCAAACCAGGGGAGGGAGATTCACTGGAGTCTGATTGTCAGAAAAAAATTCGAAATTTCGATTCACGTTCACGACGGGACGCCAAACCATTCAAAGTGGGCGTGTCCACTTTTACTAAAACAGCTAACCCCTTTTGAAAGGAACGAGATAATTTCACCAAACCTGGTACACCTATGTATGGCCTCAGTCAGTGGTCCCGTTAAAATGATGAAAAAATATATATATAAAATAAAAAAAATAAAACAAAGAACACGAAAACAGCTATAGCTCTGCAACAGTCAGTCCGACTGACTTGAAATCTTGCATGCGGTGTCTTTGTCGAAGGTGCCATGATTGTCTATGAGGATCTATTGTCGGTCAGGCAAGGTTAATGGAGGCCGATCATAATGAAACTTGTTGGGCCTGTTTGACTCACGGCCTTAGAGGCCTGTGAGTCCTGCTAAATAAAACATAATACCTTTTTACATGTGTGCTTAAAGGCCTTAAATTGCTTGAACCCCGATAGTTGCTGCTTGCAACTATATAATGTTATTTTTATATTTATTGTCTCATTTTTTCTACACTGTTTATTTCTCTACTTCAAGTACTTAGTATGCTTTGAAAGTATTGTAAATGTCAAGAATCATGCCAATAAACCTTTGTAGACTCTAAGATAAAGTGACAAATAGGCAGACAATGAAAAAACAATGCGAAAGAAATAGGTCTTACATCGAGACCACAACATTTCCTATTTCTTTTGATTCAAATTAAAAATCTAAATAAAAGAGTATGTTTTTATTCGCCACCATCTGTTCCGTTCCACAGATCCTTGTCTTTCCCTCCTCCGCCTCTCTCCCTCTCTGTGCTGTGATATCACTGATATTGAAGGCCAGATGAGACCATGAAGCTGTCTGAGACACAGCCATTGGTGTTTGGTGTATCACAGGAAATTAGCTGTGCGGGAATTTTGTCCCATAACAGATCAGAGAGACGCCAAAGAACATGCATGACTGACAGTTGCATTTTCAAACCTCAAAAACACAACGGATGGCAATTTCAGGTAAAGGTCACAATAAAATCAACCTGCTGTATCTCCATATCAGTGTCTTCCAGAATATATGACCCTCACTCTGCTTCCTGCAGGAAAACCATGTGAGGCTCATTCAGACATGGTGACGGGGCTCTGTTCCAAACCCTAGTGAGCTACTTAGCAAGTGTTGTGTAAATTGTGAATACAACCTACTTAATCTGACTTCTTCACCAAAGACAATTTAAACAACTACCAGTTGTTAAAAATAGTATCTCGAGGTAATTCAATGAATTCCCTGAATACTTACAATACAAAACAATACTTCCCTGAAGTAAGGTGACGCCGTCCCGTCAAGAAGCTATCACTACCTCAATCACACTTGAGCTATTTCTTTTGTTGTCTTTTGTGCGTAGAATCTTTAGTACTTCTATTACTACCTCAATCACACATAGATGTTCTGTTGTTGTCTTTTGAGTGTAGAAGCTATTTTTCAGCTGCGCAGCATATACCTGACACAACTCCCAAGTTGCTCTTTGTAGAAATTAAGTTTTATTCATGGCCGGGAGATCACTGGCCACAACAACCAAATGAGTCTCCTGAATAGAAAGATACATGTACATTTAAATAATACAGTTGAGTAAAAATCAGTAATAATAATAATAATAATAATAATACCTTTTATTTATGGGTGCCTTTCAGGGCACTCAAGGACACCTTACAATATAGAACAAGACAACAAGTACAAACATACAAAACACATCGATGCAACACATCATACAATCATTTCATTAAAAGCTATTCTAAAAAGATAAGTTTTTATTTGAACTTTAAAACTGGAAATTGAATCCATTTGGCAAATGTGCAAGGGTAATGCATTCCACAGCTTAGGCGCCACACAACTAAAAGCTCTACCACCAAAGGAACTCATCTTGAAGTTTGGCACAGACAAGTCTGCAGAAGATGATCTCAAAGATCTAAGAGGTCTATACAAATGAAGAAGATCTGACAAATATTGAGGTGCCAGATTATGAAGTGCTTTAAATGTAAGGAGTAATATGTTATAATGCACACGAAAATTAACAGGAAGCCACTGTAGATGGTAAAGAATTGGAGTTATGTGTTCGAAAGAACGTGTATGAGTTACAATTCTGGCTGCTGAATTCTGTATTAACTGTAGTCTGTGAAGTTGTTTTTTTGGAATCTCAAATAAAAGGGAATTACAATAATCAAGCCTAGATGTAACCAAGGCATGAATGAGAACTTCAGTACAGTGTTGAGAAAGTGAAGAACGAAGTCTAGTGATATTACGTAAGTGAAAAGATGCAGTACGTGAAATATTATTAATATGGGAACTAAAAGAAAGCAAACTATCAAAAATAACGGCAAGACTTTTCACCTGGCTAGAAAAGTTAACCGGGCAATTATCAATAAGCAAGGGGAAAGATTGAGCTTTAGATAAAGCAGACCTAGATCCAACAAGAAGGGCTTCATTTTTACATGTATTTAACTTAAAAAAAGTATTAGTCATCCATATATTAACATCCTGTAAACATTTAGTAAGGTTAGAAGGGGGATGAGAAGCAGACGTGCTTTTTCCTTGGCGTATTGCTATTATAACGGCGGATTTGCCAGACGCGCGCCAGGAGCGGTTCACAGCCGAGGAGAGCAACGCTCTCGTCACGGCCATAAAAGAGAGAGAAGTGACATTGGGGATGGAGAAACACACCCAAATTAGCTTCGGTTAAATCTATCTTATCGTTTGTAATAATATGATTTGCAAAAATGAAAACTGCTGCTTCTGTGTAGATTAGAGAATCAAAGTGAATGCGCGTTGTGCACGCTATACATTATGGTCAAGAATGCGCCCTTAAAATAGCATAATGAACAACGTGCAACACGCCACTGACTTTAGACTAGGTTTTTTTCTGGCCAGTGGCGCAATTGTTTTATGGAACAGTAAAATAGCACCAGGGATTGTTTGCGCCGGAGCACGTCTCCTTTTTTGCGCTGAACCGCCCAGGGAGCGCAAGTTCATTCCCTAGTTTAGCGACGTGCTTCTGTGGAGGGAAAAGCGCGCTTTGCGCGGTTGCAAAATAGGAATGAAACATGCGTCGGGTGCAAGATAGGGCCCTTAGACTTTGTGATCAACTTAGTGATGGAATCAACTGAAGGCAACTCAAAGTTAGAGAAAGTTTTTGCAGGGACAAAAATATGATTATGTCCAATTTGATAATCACTAGACATTAAGTCAGAATTAAGTAGTTCTTGATGTATATTGTCAATCTTGAAACAGATGCACATTGATTGGGAGAAAGTGAAACAGTATTGTGAGGTTTCAACAGTTTGTTAAAAGTAGCCTACTGAATAAAGTCCTTGTATTACTTTGTCCATTGGCAATGATATTTGCATAAACATATGATTTTGCGCTTTCCAGCTCAGCCTTGTAAGATGCCAAATGCTCAGAGTACATCTGTTTGTGTACTTCAAGACCAGTTCGTTTGCATAGTCTCTCCAGTCGGTGACCTAAAGCCTTTTGATGTCGGAGTTCCGGAGTATACCATGGAGAAGAGTTGACATAGGATACAATACGAGTTCTCATAGGAGCCACATTGTCAAGTATTTGAGAAAAACTATTGTTATAAAAATTTACCAAGTCAGATGTAGAAGAATTAAAACAACACTTGTTTACAGAGTGATCAATTATTCCATCCAAAACATTAAGATCAATATTCTTAATATTACGAAATAAAACAGAGCGTTGAGGCTTAACTTTTGCCAATGGAAGAGAAATATTAAATAATATAGGCTTATAATCTGAGATAGAAGATTCAATAAAAGTAAAATTAAAAGGCTTGACACCTGAACAGCATACAAGATCCAAAATATGTCCCTTGTTGTGTGTTGGAAATTTAACAAACTGCACAAGGTCAGCACTATCCAGAATTGATTTAAAATCATTATACTGAGTGTTAATAGTATTATCAAAATGAATGTGTAAAATCTCCCATCAACATGATGTTCGGAGACAGGGTACACAGATGTGTTAAAATGGTAGAAAATTCAGCTATTCTGCTATTGTTCATAGCAGTAAAAAAAAAAAAAAAAAAAATCAGTGTCACTCAAGTCTTCACTGTGATTTGTTCTGGTGACTGGTTTGTAATGATCTACACTGTAAAAAAATTTAAGCCAGTACAACAAAAAAAATCTTAGTACTAATTTCCTTCAGCTTTTTTTTGTTTACTCAACTTTTGTAAATAACAGTTAGACTGACTGAAATTAAGTTGTAAGTCTTACAATTTTTTTTTTATTGGGTTAACTTAAGATTGTTAGTTTTCTGGAGAGGTGCAACTATTTTTTAACAAACCTTTTTAAGTTGAGCCAATTCAAAAAGATTTGTCTCAATGTCTGAAGTTGAGTGAACAAAAAAATCCTAAAGGAAATTGGTACTAAGTAATAATATGTTAAAGACTGGAAACTACAATAACTTTGCCCAAGTCAAAAACTGAAAACAGTGAGTCAATGTTAACACAAAACATTTATTCAGAAGCATGTTGAAGGCAAATAAAAATGTCATTTCAATTAGGCCCTAGCTGTCATCATGACAAGAATTTTTTTTTTATTCAAAGGAATATATTACCCCAAAATCATAATTATTTACTTTTTTCTGTCTCAAACTCATAGGACTTATTTTCTTCTGTGCAAGACACAAAGACATGCAGCTGTAATTTGTATTTTCTGAAGTAATACAGTTTTGGGAGAAACAATAAACTAACAATTCTTTTTAAATCTTGATATCCGATTGTATTCAGAAGACATGGATTAAATCATATGTGTTACATTTATATAAAACATGGTTTACATTTATATCTTTATGTTCTAGAGAAGAAATGAAGCCATAAAAAGACTATGCACTAAATAAGAGTACAAACTGGGACAAATAAATGCTCAATCTTACAATTATCCATATGGATTGCAGCTACTTGAACAAATTGTTTTTGAAGGACCGGACTCTTGCTGAGCACTTTAAGTCAAGACCAATAAACAATTTTTAATTTAGTCAAAAGTGTATTTTATGTATTTTAATTGTTTAGGACAGTTCACATTGAGGGCATAAATCAAGCCAAAGATGAGAGTAACAGCTGTGGCAAAGTTCTTGCACATTATCTAGCCCAATCTGCTCTTATAGTACTACAGAGAGGCACCTTATAATTGGGTTGGAGTGGAACAGTTGCAACATCATCTTCAATGATAGTTAAGATCCTCATCTTCTCCCCTTGTGAATGTCTTCTGGCTCTGTGTCCTGCAGTAGAAAATAAATTGACATAACTTTTTTTATTTTGAATTACGTTACACCACAGATTGACCCTAAACGTGCTCATGTACCTTCACTTGAAAAGTAAAGGTGGTCATGTTTTTAAGCTTGTTCAAATTCAGCCATAGAACTAAACCTGATAAACAGAATACATCTCCCAATTTCCTGCACCTGTGCTGTTAGATGCCATATCAGTATTAAAGGGATAGTTTACCCAAAAATGAAAATTAGCCCATGATTTACTCACCCTCAAGTCTGCCACTATATCACTGCCCTTATAAAGCTTGGAAGAGCCAGGAATCGTTTTAATATAACTCCAAATGTATTTGTCTGAAAGAAGAATGCCATATACACCTAATGACTTCAGGGTGAGTAAATCATGGGCTAATTTTCATTTTTGGGTGAACTATTCCTTTAATATAGTAACACGTGACACAACATCATGGGGATCTGGTGAACAGGTGAAATTATATCAAGTGTGAGTGTATATGCTGGTGACACACATCTTCTTACCAGGCAAGTCTTCAGGATGTTTCCTGACTTTTCCCTCATAAACAAAGGTAGAGCTCTGAGAGTTGTAGCCTTTCTTTGAGCAAGCACATTGCAGTTTCTGTGTCTGAAAGACAGAAAACAAATATGGAACAAGCTATGCATGTTATATCCAAAGAGAAGCATGGGAATTACCTTGAAAAGGAGATGGCAAAATTCAGCCTTTAAACAGAGAGATATGACCACATGCAAAATAATTACCTGATGATTAAGTTGGTCTAGGAGGATCTTCATCTCATCGGATACGCTCCACCACTTGTTTTGTACAATTAGATGTGTATTCATCTAACTAAGAGAAAAAGGTGCTCTTCTGATTAGTTTGTGTAAACCTACTCAGCACAGACCCTGAAAAAAAAAAAAAAAAAAAAAAAACATTGTTAAAACAGTAAATTAAGGGTAGGCCTACACGTTAATTCAGTTCTACTAACTAAAAATGATAAACTCACCTGATCTTTCAAAAACAAAGGCCACTGTTTTAGCACATCAGAGGTTCTTGTTGCTGTACTGATGTTCTTTAGTCTAAAAGGGACAAATACAACATAACAAAGATTCATATAAAAAAAAAAAACAGTTACAGTAGATTAATTTACATATAGTAAAAATACTACAGAAATGGAATAATCAAATGTGAAAAAAGATTAATTCATTTTTTCCTTAAAGGTACCGTATGTAGGATTGTGGACAAAACTGGTACTGCAATCACTTTAAAAATACTGTAGAGCCGTGTATCCCCTCCCCCTCCCCCCTGACTCGAGGTTGCCAGATAAGCTGCAGGATTCAGCAGAAACGTAGGCTGCTTCAATGAGCTTCCAATGGCAAGTGATGACGAGACGTACACAGTAAGTTTTTTTTTTCTGTTAATTGTGTTTATGCTTTATGAGAGATATTTTGATGAGTAATTACTTATTTTAAAAAATTACTAATTGTTGAGGTGCTGGGGCCATAATAGCTGAAGAGATAAGCGTTTTTGATTTGATATTTAATTTGATTTGATTTCTTTATTTTGAACATATAAATACAATTACAATTAAAAAAAAATCTGAGAAAAAAAAAAAGGATAATAGTAAAAGAAAACAAAAAAACATATAGACTTAAACAACAAAATAATACTTCCTTAATTTTCAATACGAAAAAAAAAACCTTGATTTACAAGTGCTAAAGTTTTTGTCATATTATAGGCTAAAAACAGAATAAACATTTGCCACAGAAATTATAACACGGGACAAATTCAATATCACCAATGGCTATCACAGGGTTGTTTTCAGTCCCATCAGAAAATATTGTTAGAGTAACTAAATTACATTAGCAATGGTCATACAGGTCAACTTGCAGCATGTGTAACTTAGTCCACGATATACGTGAAGAACGAATGACGAATATTTTTTTCTGAGGTAAAGTTAGGCTTGTCTCAATTACGTTTCAAATTGCCATAATGGTCGTGCTAATGTTTTCATCAGCGTCTCAGCATAATGACAGAGAAACGGGCTCCTATAATGCATTGCAAATGCATACGTCCATGTGAGCTAACGTTACGTTGCTTGAACACGCATAACTTTGTTCGACTGTCATGAATATATGAAATGTCCATTGACATCCAGTACAAGTTAGCCAAGCATAGATGAATCTTACCTGTCTAGGAGAAAATTAGCAACGTTGGTGTCTGTGTTCAAATTCTTCTCCGTTTTCAGCCGTCTCCATCTTTCAAAAGCATCTCCTATACAAATTCTGGTTTTATTTCGGACTTTGTCACAACGAATTTCTGAATTATAACGAGGTCTTTTTGATTTAGTAACGTTAGACATTTTTATCCGACTAGAGTTAGGGTAGGTTAGGTTAGAGCAAAGCTGGCAACCCGGATCCCGAAACACTATTGACTTCGTGATTGGTAGATCGGTGGAGGGAGGCGCTCAGGCCAAAACACAAAATGACAACATCAACATCAGTTGAGGGCTGCAAGTCCACTTTTTAAATGACAATATCCTAGCCATACTACTGTTGTCAGTGATATAAGTATTTGAAATGAACATGATTTCTTAATGTCTAGTGACACATCAGGGCAATTTTATGATTAATTGAAATATATTTCTTACATACAGCTCCTTTAAAAATACAAAAGTTATTAAAGAGCAGTGAGCGATTTTGTCTTTCGTTGATTAACAGGAAGGACACTGACAGCGGCAGATAATATATTTTCACTTTAAACATTATTTAATATACAAAGCAAACATGCGTATTTTTAACATAACATTTGTTTTGCATATATAGGCCTATATTTTTTCCCCTCTAAATTGTATTATATTGAATTATATTGCACTACTGTAGAATGCCTGAGCCTCAACCTAAGCATGTACAAATTGTCACTGACATTTGTATATAGGCCTATATAACAAATAAACTTTAAATTGAATTTAAATCGAATAGACTACTGTCACTTTAAGAGCTATTGCACAGATTTAATACTGAAACATCTGGATTTTACAACATTTGTTCACTTAAGACATAGCCGACTGTATTTACATGAATACTACACACACAGTGGGTTTTTTGAAATAATTGTGTGTATTTCACTATTAATTAGCAATAAGCCGTGAAAGATAACTGAATTCGCACTCACATTCTGTCTGAGATAAACAGCTCTCTTCTGTCTCAATCAGCGCAAGCACCAGATTTGAGTCTTTTTTTAACGACTTACTGCGCAAACGTTTTAAACTTCGTGCACGTTCTTGTCTTTTCTCATTCAAGCATGTTTCCTCGCTTTAACGTTAGTCTAGGTGTTAAGTAAGTTGGCCATGTGCTACGCGGATAATCTCTAACAATAGACACTTATCGTCTCCACAGAAAATATCTTTTAACATGATACTATATTTTACCAACATATGTCTGCAATAAATGTAGCTTATTTTCACTCATAAAGCAAAATAAAACTTACCTCAGAGATGAATCCAGTCCCTTCGATAGCGTGGTTGAAGGAGGAAACCCCGTGTAACGTACATAGAGACAGACTGCGCATGCGCGATGGTGGGAATCTAAACGTTCCAGCGCAGAAATCAAAACATTAAGTTTTCTCAACTTATTTTTTTGTGTTCATTGAACAAATAGTAGTAAACATGCAGTTAAATAGTTTTTATAAGTTAACTCAACATTGCGCTCAAACATTTGCCCACTCAACTTATAATCTTAAGGTGAGTAAACAATTTGCAAGTTGGATTTTTTACAGTGTAAGCTAATCATGTGACTGTGAGTTCTACTGTGTTAAGCACTTTATGGGCAAGTATATATGGTCTTTGACCTGAGCATCCTTAGTCTGCATTTCTCTGTTCATTCAATGTTGAAAATACCTAGTACATAAAATATTTCATATATTAATATAAATATTAAAATAAATATTAAATATTTTATGCCTTGAAAAAAACGTCTGTTCTGAATCTTTGAGCCACCTCATTTGGCCATATACTGCAACATAATATACTTATATGATATGTACGTCATATAGAACTTACAAGTTTGGGAATGGGTCAGCAAAAATTCTAAATACTTATCTTAACTTAAAAATAATAATGATTTATTTTGATTTAAAAAAAAAAGTATATATATAGATAAACTGACAAAATTACTTTTTAGAAATTACATTAAATGTAATAGTAGTTCATTCCATGGGTCCATGCTAACCATGAAACCTTAACGTCCTGGTAGTTGCCCATGCACCGTGTTTCTCCTCAGTCACTTCTGATTCTGTTTTGGTAAGGTAGCTGCCTATGTAGACAAAAGATAACGAGGCAGCTCACTTGGTTCTGGAACAGAAACATGGTTTCAGGAGCTGTGGGTATGTGTGGCTTATATTCTTCAATCTCTGAGTGACAGCTGTGCAGAAGGAGAGGCCAGAGCCGATGCTGTTAAAGCCATGCCAGTGGGAAACAGCGGTGGTCTGCTGCAGAGAAAGGAGATATATTTGCTCAGTTAGCAGAAAGTACATAATATATACTTTCTGCTAACTGAGCAAATATTTCTCCTAATAACATATTTCTCCTAATAACATAAGGTGCTAAGTTAGTTGCCCAAGACAAAATCTCACTCATATATATTTTATATAATATATAAAATATAAACGAGTGAGATTTTGTCTTGGGCAACTAACTTAGCATGTCATGTCATTATGTCAATGTCTATTTTTCAATTTTCAGTATATATTATCATGCTTGCAAAAATGTATTTTGGCTACTTCTGAATGGCCGTCAATGGAGATAGATGGTTTGTGGAAGCACAGCACACCATTGGACAAATTAGAAACAATGTCTAGACTGCTTTACCCCCTCATTTCATGGTTAACTGCAATTAGACCACTTTTCCTATTTCAATGAGCTCTTCAAAATGTATTGCCGACCCCTTTGAGACCGTATGACATCTTTAAGGGTTGATTCAAAAATGCAGCTTAGACTGGAGTGAAAGAAAGGCTTTCATTGAAGTTGCCTTCTTCTCCTTGTCTCTCTGTCCATTTGTCTCTCAGTGAAACACGCAGAGGTGTAAAAAGTACTAAAAAATGTTACTCAAGTGAAAGTACAAGTACTGAGGGAAAATATTACTCAATTAAAAGTAAAAGTATCTGGCCAGAATCGTACTCGAGTAAAAGTAAAAAAGTACCACATAAAAATTGTACTTGAGTATTAAAGAAGTAAAAGTAATAGCAAGAATGAAAACTAGAGATTCTTGTTTAAGCTTTTAATCTCTAAAATCATGAAGTGAATGAACCACATACAAGGTTTTATCCTGCTTTAGAACTGTTTGTATTTAATTGTATTTATTTATCAAACTATAAGACTACTATCTAATGCCAGTATGCAACATTATTTAAACAATCAACTAAACATGCTTTTACCACTAAAAGAAAAGAATTCGCTAAGGTACAGCCACTGGTGCTCTTGATCCTGTGGCTGATTTTGGACCATAAACAATGGACAAATGGAGTCTTCAAACGCCTCAGATGTAAAGTTATTCGCTTTCAAAGTGACGCCAAAATGTAGGGGTGTAACGATACACGTATTCGTAGAACGGTTCGGTTCGTTGGACCATTTTTCCTGCCGACCAAAATTTTGTTATTTCAAATGTAGGCGTGTTGCACGTGGCAAGCGCACTCATAATGTAAGAGACGCCGGCACGACCACAACATTTCCCAACATCAAATGGCAAACGTAATGCAAGAGGAACGAAACTGCTCGTTATTGTGTGGTTGAAGGACCGTTTATCAGTTTGAATCAAAGCAGCGCGAGCCGATCTTGATCAAGCGACACTGTTATTACACAGCGCTAATAAGATATCCAGTAAAGAAAGCATTTGAATTCACCACAGAAGTAATAACATCGCTGTGAGATCTAGTGAGAAACATTCACATTTCTCCGTTATTAAAACCAGGAAGAAACCAGGAAGCCAGGAAACCAGGAAGAAACATTGTGCCATGAATGAACTATCCAGTGTCCACAGATCAACAGTTTGACAGGAATAGTAGGCTATAATGCCTTCAATGCCATTGAATGCCAATCAATGCCATTACGTCGGTTTTATTTTGACATTATGAATACAATTGCTGCCCTCAAATGTTAATCTGAACTAAAATAAACCTTTGTTTATAACTACTACAATATTAAATTTCATTTTTTCCAAGGAGCTGTTTTGTTTTATATGCTCCTAAGAGGAGTGAATTATAGCTCTAGAATTGCTCAAAGTAAAAAAAAAATCATACTTTATGATGTTAGTTTTAATAAAAAAAAAAAAAATGTAATCAAGGAAATTTCTCTGGCATTTCTTTCTTTTTGCTGTATCGAACCGTACCGAACCAAACCGAACCGTGAATTTTGTGAACCGTTACACTCCTACCAAAATGAATGGAAGTCAATGGAATGCTAACAGCAGGTGATGGCTTGTTAGCCAATGGCGGCCCCCGGGGGTGGTATGCTCTTCGGCTGCTGGATTGTCCCCCTGAGAATAACTGTTATAATTTCTCTAATTTCTAGGTCAAGGTGCTGTGCATTGTGGTAATAGATGCGACATGACGTCACTTCCAAAGGACCAATGAACATGTCTGACCAATTTGGTGAAATGTGAAAACAAATCTCATTAAATTAGACTAGACACTTAACTTAATTAAACTAGGCATCAGTGCAATTCAATTGGTTTGGTAATAGCAAGGAAAAATAGAATGAAGTGATCTCCAAAAAAGAAGTACTTTTTGACTGTAAATAAAATTGTAAGGAGTAAAAAGTACTTTTTTTTCTTAAAAAATGTAATTAAGTAAAAGTAAAAGTACCGATTTTTAATTGTACTCAAGTAAAGTAAAAATCCCCCAAAATAATACTTAAGTACAGTAATCAAGTAAAATTACTCAAGTAACACGCTAGCTTTTAAAAATCGAGTCTTTGGTAGAGAGTTAGTTGCAGAAAATAAGCAATCCGTTTTGTATCTTTGATTCGGTGGGAGCCGCGGCATAACTCATTCATTTGCACTCATCTTCGAGTGGCAATAGAGGAAATTGGTGAACAGATTGATGTCAACAGGGGACACGTTTTTTTTTAAAAAATCAACAAACCCCAGGAAGACATGCCAAATCAATTCGGAAATATTGCTTCATTTCTTTCTCTCGCTTGCCAGGGTCTCACACCTTGCTTTTATGACTGATTTACATGACTCTTGCATCATTGACGCGCGGCGGGCGCGTACCGAATGCGATGCTGATAATAATCGAGCCAATGGCCTGTGAATGACAATAGCAAAAGATGGACTGTGATCAGAGAGATTTTCCCTGTTTGTTATGGAATCTGTGTGCCGTAGGCTGATTTTAAAACGGCATACTGCAGGCTCCATCTGCCAGAGAGACAAAAGGACTGGCACCATTTTCATTCTCTGGTCGGGCTGTTAACTTGTCACGGGCAAAGCTGTCTCAAAGAAACAAGAGGACGAAGGGGGAGAGGGGGGGGGGGAGAGCAGCATCCAGCAGTGTTAAAAGCAATTACAGGTGGAACAGATCTCAAAAAAGGGCACCTGAGATGATAACAGTGCAGTTTATGCTATGTTTGACGTGCGTGTGTGGGAATGCGTGTTAATTTAAAGCTTTCTGATGCCTTGTTCTTCCAGCAGGGTTCACAGTGTTTAGATGATGTTCCCACGCTAAGTGCCTGCATATTAATGTTGGGATAAAAGTGCAGGAGAAGCGAGGAAGATGTCAGAGCCACATTGAAGGCCCTGCTTAGAAGAAAATATGGAAAAATGCAAAATCCCTTCAGGTGGGTGAGAAATTAGCTGATCTTGAATGTGTTCGTCTCATTTTAGCACACAGAGCCATGTGCTCTTTTCAGTACCATTGTGTGGGATAATATAAATGTTTATGTGCTTTCAAAAGATGGCCTGAAACTACTCAAATCCGCAAATGCTATCGTTTTTAGCTACCCTAGCAGAATTTAAAGTGTCACCGTGTTCCAAAATGTGTCAGAACAGGTCAAGTGCATCAAGTACATGTAGCATTCTCAGCATTAGCGCTATTGAGTACACTGTCCTCTTGTTCTTCATGACATAGCAACAGTTTCAGTAATTATTATTGTTATTGGCACAGACATTTGAAGGTAACTCTATTGACACCTTGAGGTTAGTCACCACCCATTACATTACAGAAACATTTAATAGAAGGCTGCAGGGATGACATTTTTTGTGTAGGCCAAAATCTGTAGATTAGCATTTTAGCACTTCTGGTTCCATCGTCAATGGGATTTTTGAATGGGTTTTTGGTTAAACGCCTGAAATAAGGTCTGTGGTTAACACATGCTCAAGATATTTTCATTCTGTGAGATAAATTCATCAATAATACCTCCTTTTTAAAGCTTTTACTTGTCTTGAAAAAGGTGGTTGCTAAAAGTGGCTAAAGGGGACAACAGAGGTTTTTGAGGACATAGGTAAACTCATCTACACACTATCTGCTTTCACAGCCTTGTTGTGTTTATACTCGTGTTCTTGCAAAATATTCTAATTCAAACATTCAGGGAATTTTTTTTATAAACACTGAATGAGTTATTGTAAGCTTAGCGATGGTGACATTGAAGTTACTTTATGGTCCACATATTTAGGCTTCATAACAGTTTTGTTCATTTGTGAAGATTATTATGATGAACGAGACATGTAAGAATCAGAAACTTTAGTCACTGAGCTTATTTTAATTTCTGCAATAATTCAAAAGCGAATGGAAAAATCTTGATGCTAATTTCTGGGTTGCCTACAAAAATACATCATCACTGCAGCTCTCTATGCCATAAAGTGCCTTAAAAAAGGCAGGATCTGGTTTTTTGACCAATGGCAGACTTCGTTCAGGCAACCTGTTTAAAAACAATTACTGGCTAAATTTCAGAATAGCATTCTTAGTACTCTTACTATTTCTGCAATATAAAGATATGTTACAAATAGTATGAGTAGTATGCTGTTTTAAATTCAGCCAGTGTTTTTAAAATTCTGTTAATGGTAGCCACAAAGAAATTATACCTCTTAGCTTTATACAATACTGTTCAGTTTGGGGTCCATACTTTTTTTATGAATGAATGAATGAAATTAAGAATTTTATTCAGCAAAACATATTAAGTTATAACATTCTATTCTCTTTTTAACATTCTATTCATCAAAGAATTCTGGGAGAAAAAATGTAACAATAATAATAATAATAATACACTAATATTAAATATAATAAGAAGAAATGTTTCTTGAGCAGAAAATCAGCATGTTAGAATGATTTCTGAAGGATCATGTGACACTGAAGACTGGAATAAATTCAGCTTTGCATCACAGGAATACATTACATTTTAAAATGTATTACAAAAGAAACATTTTAATTGTAATAATGCTTTACTGTTTTCACTTTTTACTGTATTTTTGATCAAATAAATGCAGCCTTGGTAAACATAAGAGACTTCTTTCAAAGGCATTAAAAACTCTCACCGATCCTAAACTTTTGAACAGTAGTGTATGTTTTATTAGTCCAGCATTCTGTGTTTGCATACTTGATTCTGGAAAAACAGAGAGAACAAGTGAGGAACAGAGAAATAAAGTCAGAGAGAGAGAGAGAGAGAGAGAGAGAGAGAGAGAGAGAGAGAGAGAGAGAGAGAGAGAGAGAGAGAGAGAGAGAGAGAGAGAGAGAGAGAGATGTGTGAGATTTGGCTGTTGATCAGGAAATATTTGAGTTTAGGAGTGTTGACTCATTTACATCAGAACAAAACAGGCAGCAGCTTGACAGCAAGAAAGGGACATCTGCCCTCATATGTAGACTGATATTTCCCTCTGCGAGAACAGACTTCAGTCAAACAGAAATGAGTTTCTGTTTTCATGTGCCTCGGAGGGGGTGGAGGAGTTTTCATCCAACAGAAGTGTGATTATGTCACTGAAACTTCTGATATTACTTTTGCTTATTGAGTTCTGTTTCATATGAGCGCTTAAACGAGCTGTTATGCCCCTATCCTTGATCAAAGTTCTCCGCTGACTCACCACAAACTCAACGTCTTTCGAAGTTTTATGAAACGTCAGAAGTACAGAAGCATACATGCAACTCCTCCCCCTCCTTTTAATTAAACAAATAAACCACAAAACACCATCAACCATAAAATAACATAGAGCATGTAAACAAATATCTATCCATCCATCCATCAACCCTTTGTGGTATTTTAAAAGCACTCAGTTACTATGGAACTGTGTTAGCTAAACAAGATGAGAATTACCATACTGACTCCTCTCATCCATCAGGGTTGTCTCATCCAATCAGAGAGCAGGATCTTAGATTGATCTGCCTCATAAACATTTAGGAGTTTCACTCTTTCTCTTGGTTTCACGTTTAACTCAGTAAAAATAGAGCCCTATTAGTACGCTAAATTTCACCCCGGTTTTGCATTGAGGTCATCCAGAGGTCACAAGCAGTAGTTATTCTAGAGGAAAGTGAATTGCAAATGAAGCAATGCAGAGTAATACAAAACAAAGCTGATGGTAGCTTATTTTACATGGTTGATTCCTGGTCATTAGCTGGTCCAAATTTGTATAAAGGGATGATCAGATGGTCAGCTGACAAATCTAGTTTCAACCTAATATTGAATAGACAGTTAGAGCTGGTGGACCACCTTAGAACAGCAAAAAATCAAATACCTATAAAAAAAAAAAAGTATTTGAGACTTTAAGAAAAAAAACATTCTGTATAACTGGATTTTACAATTTCTTTGTCGATAAAGACAGAATTATCTGGATTTTAAAGGGAATCTAAAGGTAAAGGCTAAACAAAACTGTTTGCATACAGTATTTGGTTTACTAGTTTGACTGTGAAAATAAAATAATCATGATTAATCCCATCATTTCAACCATTCCGTAGAAAGCAGACTGAAACACCATGTAAAGGTAATTGTAAAAATAATAATAAATTAAAAAATACAATGAAAATGTAAAATAATCTGAAAATGTTTCAGCCCCCTCTTTGTTAAGCACTGCATTATAAAATGTATTTTATGTATTCCCTTCTCAGTTTGGGAGTTTCTACATTAAAACTGTCTGGGCATGTCCAGTATGTGTTTAATCCTTTGCTTATGACACTACACCTACATGCTGCAGATTGTGATTGATAAATATCAGCCATGTTTTGCTCACCGGCTCATTTGATTCGCATTGCCTTTGGCGACCTATGCAAGAGATCGATTGTATGTATGTGACTTCAAAAGTATAAACACCCCCTCATAAAACTGACACCTTAGTTTGATGTGTGACACGTCTGTCGTCCCTGCTGACTGATGTCTTTCATCACACACGCCGGTGCTCTGATATCCACATCCTGTTTTCATATTGAGCCTGTCTTAACAGATCCCTTTGATGGATGACGGCAAATATAACGGATAGAGTTCAGCACCGGCTCGCTTTGAGAGTTATATCCATCCCTACTCCGTTTCCTCTAATTAAACCAAAGGAAATATTAAACACGCCTCTTTTGACTTGACGCAGAGTAAACAGCTTGTGTTTGTTAAAAGTGGCTTGTTAAAATTCTGCATGGGTGGATTATCGCAACTTCAACAAAGCGCTGCTGGACGGCAAGTTGTTACCACTCCACACACCACATGCAGCTTCAATGGCCCATCATTTTTATTTATTTTACTAATATGTCGTCAATATGCAGAGCCACACGGCATTTGAGCCATCTGTTAAGCCGTCAGATAATCCCCCGAATAATCTGTACCAAATACCATCACCTACTTGTGCATATGTGCCATAGGCAACATGCTGAGGCAGGAGATGCTCATCTGAGAGCTCATCTTTTGTTTTTAGTTTTTTCTCTCTCTTCTATACTGATCTCACTATACAGTGTGAATGTTTTATGTATGTTTAAATATAACTGTGAAGCACTTTGGGCAACAACGTTGTGCTATACAAATAAATAAAAGTTGAAAGTTGAAGTTGAATGTAAATGTGTATTTTTGAGCATAGATGGATTTTCATACACATACCAAGTAAGACATGTTCCTGGATAAATATATTTTGTTGATCCTGGAACAACATTCCAATCAGCCAATCAGATTTGAGGGAAAAGTTTACAGTTTATGTCAAGTTTAGACTTACAGCCAGGTTTAGGTGCTTCTACATCAGTGTTATTCACCATGATTTGCCTTTGATTTGAGGGCTAAGTTATGGATGGGGTTAGGTTTAGGTGTAGGGATAGGGTTAGAACTACATTTTCAGACAGGAATGTTGTTCGAGGATCAACAAAATATATTTATTCAGGAACATGTCTTACTTGGCAAAATCACGGTGACAACATATTTTGTTGATCCAGGAACAATATTCCTGTCTGAAAGACGTTGATCCAGGATCATGTTGTGCTTCCTGTATACTGTGCAAAAAGGCCTGATGTGACTGTTTTGGTAATTGCCACTTAAAAGAAAGTTTAAAGTCCAAATCATTGTCCACAAGACTTTAATAACAAACCATTTGCGTAGGGTATAAATGTCCAAATCAATCAATTGTTGACCTGACGGACAGTTGCTCTAACCAAGAGGTTTAAGAAATGCACACACGCTTAAATTCATCGAAAGCTCTTTAAAGTTTAATGTGCAGTTTTCCCAAAGCTAATGACTTGGCATTTTGTTTTTAAAGGCAGAGCAGAGAAACTGACTCTGTGTAATGACTCGATCTGCTTGAAAGCAGCTGTAATGTTCTGTTTACATTTTAAACTGACCTGTAGCTGTCTTTTTAACTGTAGCTGTCCTAGGTAATAGGTTGCTTTACACCAAGCTAACACAAATCTAAAACTTGATCTTAATTAAGCTGTTTGGGTAATGAGATGGTAAACATGTTTAGGGAAACAAACATTTATTTATTTAAATAATTACAAATATTTATTCAGTTGCATTGTGTCATGATGACCTCCCCCAACTGTACACAAAAATTAAATTAATACTTTTGTTCAGCAAGGATACAATTAAATTGATCAAAAGTGACAGTAAAAGTATTTATAATAAATACTATTTATACTATATATAATATTTATAATTTATTAATATTATAATATTTATTATATTCAGAGTTTCATTCCATATATATTCAGAGTCCCATTCCATTTATACAGTGTTTCATTCCATGTATTCAGAGTCTCATTCCATATGTTCAGAGTTTCATTCTATTCAGAGTACATATATATACACACAGTATTTATTTCTATATAATATATATTTCACCTTTACCTATGACCACCACAAACTTATTGTCTAAGTTTGCTGGAACTTACTGGTTTGACTCTTGACAGTCATGAGGCAGCGCACCTGTCTATGACACAGGTGTGGGCTTGTGCCCTCAGGTCATGACCTGGCTGAGAAGAGGCTTAGATTGTCATCCATGTCATCTGTGCAGCGCTGGGCCGAGGCAGGGTCAAACGTGATGGTCCTGTGATGGGAGAAAGAAGGATCAGAGTAAATCTCAGAATCATGATTACCCAAAACTCAGGGATGAAGAGATATTCTCATATCTGTTGACTTTCATCTGCTGTGAAAAGCTCACTGCTTGTGTCCTGTCTCTCTCTGTCTGTGTGTTGATCGACAGGTGCGTGCTTGGCAGGGTCAAGAGTTTGAGGCAGCCCAGGTGTGGGTTCAGCGATGCATGTGCTCCTATGAGAGTTCAGTCTCAGTCTTTCAGAGGCTACCAAAGCTAACACACCGCTCTAGCCTTTGCTTTGTTCTTTGTTGTTTGTTGACGGTTTACTATATATATATATATATATATATATATATATATATATATATATATATATTTGTTTTTTTTTTGTTTTTTTTTTCTCCAACATCAAACTCTCCCACCACATTTACCTTGATATTTCCTTTCCTCACAATCCTCTTATCTGTGAAGAAGTATTTTAAAATGGAAGACACCAGAAAACCACAGACAATTACAGACTCAGTTAAATAAAAGATGCATTTTTAATAAGCAGTAGTTATGTTTACATGCACTAATTTTCATCAATGGAATGAATTCAGACGCTACAATCCGATTCATATAGTCACTTACATGCGCATTAAATGTATTTCAAACAAAACTTTAGTGCATGCGTACTTGCACAGTGACTAATTAACTCACGTTCGTATGACTTAAAACATATGTAAACATCCGCATCATGGCACTGTGCACAAGGTATTTTTTAACCTGACTGAAAAAAAAAAATCAGATTCAAGCATTTACATCATTAAATCAAAATCAGTCGGATTTGATTTGATTTGAATAAAAAATGTGCCCTCAATCTGATTTTATGGGTGCATGTAAATAATATAGCCAGTGTTGGGGGAAAGTGTGTTATGTAATCAGATAACTTTTTCCCAAGTAATGCAAGTAAAGCAATCCATCCATTTTTCTTTTTTAAATAAGTACAGTATTTATTTTATTTCTTTAAAGTCCCCCAGTAGTCAATAAGTTTATCACTTAAAACTCATCTTTGATCACCAAAATTAAATATTTAAATGTTTCTTCCTTGAAAAAAAAAATTATTCATGACTTAAAATTGCTTGTATGTAACTCTACACCTTTGCCTCATTTATTATATGTGGTTCTTAGAATATGCAAATATTCTAATAACCACATCCAATTAGACCCTGACAGGGCTAATTGGACGATCACACGTTGACGTGATTGGTTACAAGGTAGTTTGTGATGTCAGAAACACCAGTGATTTCAATTCGCGATTTTGAGACTGGTTCACTGCAGTTTTAAGGAGAAATTTCTCAGCAATGGTGTTAACTTATGAATTTGCACATGATTTGTCTTAAAGCGTATTAAAAACACCACATAGACTTATAAACAACATTAAAATAATGATTTTCACCACAGGGGGACTTTAATGTCAAATTTAACTGAAAACCTTGTATTTATATTTTAATTAGGTGTGCAAACACTAGGGTTGGGTACCGAAACCCGGTTCCAACGTAAACGGTAGTAACGAGACCGAATAAGAACGAAACTTTCGGTGCCAGACTTTTTTTTACCGCCCCCTATAAAACATCTCCAGTTAACCAGCAGAGTATTAATTTCGTTTGTTTGTTAAACAAGAGATGATCTAGCGCTGAAATGTGTTTTTTAAATCAAGTGATCAAAGTGCTCGTTGCCGCTGTGATCAATGGCGCTGATACAGTGTTTTCTTTTGTGGCTTGGGCACACCGCACTGTCTTCACTCGGACGTGCGCTTCAATACAGAGACTCTCTATTCGTTCCGGTGAAATCAAAATATAATGCACACAAATGTGCCCCTGCTTGATATACAACCACTGATGAGCATAATCGGTTTAAAAAAATAAAAAATAAAAAAAAACGTACGAATGTGGATTAGAACCCAAAACCTCTGACACGCTTGACGAAAGTTCCAGTTCAGCTGCCAGTGTCGTGGTGGACATGGTAAGTCTAGTATTTTAATGCCAACTGCAAATCTTGCATATCAAGTATGAAGTATATCAAGTATATTTATATGAGGCTATACTGTGTGTTTTAAATATTTCTGCTCAGTGTCAGATATTTCTCTGTTTTAAAGTAAAAGTCATAATATGAGAAGACAAAATTTTGATCTTAACTAAGCCCAAGTGTTTTAGGCAACATCAGTAGCCTATTAAACGGCACAATTTTTCATTTAATCAGAAATCAGAAAATCTTTAAAGATTTAAGTTAATATTGTGTCCAGTTTGGACACACACACACACACACACACACACAGAGAGAGACACAGACACAGGTATTGTTTTTTTGATAAAGTGTGTGCGGTTTCATTTTCTTAAGTACCAGTTCAAGAACCGTTTAAGAACCGGAACCGTTTAAAAAATACCGAGTAGGTACTGGTATCGGATAAAACCCAACCAATACTCAACCCTAGCAAACACTGTAGTAGTTGTTATGCATGCTGGTAATGTATTACTAAAGCAGTAGCAGCTCCTGGCCATACATTTAGATGGGGCAGATTCTGGGTCATAGCACTGGGGTAGGCAATTTTGGAGTGGCTAGCAATAGCAAGTTATCTTTGAATGCATAAGATCCCAGCCTTCCTTTAGTACGCTGTCCAAAGCCACACCTCCTCTAAAACACATGGACACAACAGCCAAAGCAGAGTCTACAAAGTGTCATGAGAGACAGCATTAAACTACCTGACGTCTCGAAACACATAACATTACAATAATAATGAACGTAAACAACTTAGCGAGCGTTGACCTGTACCACCTGACTGCTGCAGATTCATTTCACCATTGATAGTGTTGCCATTGATACGCATTCTGAGGACGTGAGTCAGCAGGTTGCCATCTCTTAATTTACAGTAGTTATGGTGTGAATGCAGCATAAGCTGGCTGTTTTGGTTCAGGAGGAACTGTAAAAGGTGGCTGCTGTTTCGGTTGTGGTGCTCGGACGTGTGATGTCTGCGCGAGCAGGGTACACAGAGGTATGCAAATACATATGTTGACAGGCAGGCAGGCTTCTGTTCTGGAGGAGAGAGAGTCTGAGAGAGTAAAAACGCGAAAAAGCAATGCAACTTACTTTCTATGAAAAATACAACATAATGAGTTAGCTTTTATGAGTTACTTTTAAAAGTAATGCTCCCAACACTGTTAATAAGTGCACTTAAAACTCACAAACACATCAGCACCGTGACAGACTCAGTGAGGACCCTGCCAGAGTAGATCATTTTCTTTAGTGCTTTATATGACTGACATTTTCCTCGAAGCTCCTTGTCACAGCATTTTTTTTTTTTTGGGTGTGAGATTGTCTTTATTCAGTTGGAGGGGTATTAAAATCCTTGACACAACCCAAAGAGGAGTAAAGGGACAGAGAGGAGAGAAGAGTCCCTCATTTGTGAAACGTCACAGACCTGAGACTCAGAAAGATCAGAAAGGGCCCTTTGGGCAAATTAAAAATTCATGATCTCTTCTGAAGCATAGAAACAGAACAGAAACTGAATGCGGTTGTGGAGAACGCTGACTCTTCGGCTGAAATGGAGCATGTCTTTCATCAGTTCTAATGAAGGCCCAGAGGGAGAAATAGAGAGAGAGTTGGAAAGAGGCAGGTTTTTAAGGGTTTGGGACATTCCTATATATCAACATAGAGCTGTTGAGCTGAAGTAATCATCAAGAATTGGAGTCCAGTGCTGTGCTGGCTTCCTGTCTGTCTCCATTGCTTCCTGAGCTCACATTCAAAGGCTCTGCTCCAAGCCTGGTGAGCTGCGTCGCTGTCTACTCATAGGCAGCTTCCTTCTAAAGCAGTTTTGAAATGCGCTTCAAGGGAAATAATTCATACGCCACACAAATTATGCTCCTCATGGGTAGTGCATGAGAGGTTTGCAGAATGCTCACAGCTGATGTCAATGTAGTATCGCTAAGATAAAAGAATAACTCACCCAAAAATATAATTTACTCATCCTCTTCTAAACCTGCATGACTTTCATTCTTCTGTGGAACACAATCAAAGATATTTAAAAAAGTATTTTAGCTGTTTTAGCCAACGCTATTTCAAGACCAACTCGTATGAATTCGTACGAGTGAGTAAAAGGTGGCTAATTTGTACGAATTTATACAACCTTACTCGTACGAATTTGTAAGATTTGTCTAAATCCACTTGATGGGTAGGTTTAGGGGCGGGGTCAGGTGTAGGTCGTTCATACGAATTCATACGAATTGGGCAACTCGTAAAATATGAACGATTTAGCAAAAATCTTACGAATTTGTACGAGTGAAGTCGTATGAATTAGCCACCTCGTAAAATTTGTACGAATTGTCGTGAGATTGGGTTGGTTTTAGCCCATGCAATGACAGTCAGTGGGGTCCAAAATGAATCTAGACCCCATTGACATTTCATTGAATGGAAGAAAAAAATGCAGAGATATCCCTACAACGACTCTAATAGCACAAAACCCCCAAAATGCTGTGTGAAATTTTTGATCAATTAAATGTGTCCTTGCTGAATAAATTATTTTTTTTAACAATAAACTGTATTCATTTCTTAAAAAAAAAAAAAAAAAAAAAAAATGCATAAAACATGTTCATCAAAGTGAAATAAGATCATAAACAGCTGCTTACATCACTTGGTTTTCGTTTCATTCTTCCAGCATAAAGATAAAGTCTTTCCATTAACAGCTGCAAACATGTCCGCTCTCTTTCACATCCATCTTATTCCTCCACAAGAATGTTAAGTGGTGACTTGGCTTCTAATACTGCAAAAAACGTATTAAAAAAAGAGTGTCAAAGAATGACTCAAGATGAATTAAACTTATTTTATTGCCTACTGAACATTACCAAAATTATTATGAATTCAAAAAGGGGGTCATTTAGGTTTTGTATTTTTTGAACATGGTAAATGTCTTGAATTATGGTATAACACTGTATTATAGTGCTCTAAATGACATTTAATTATTAATACAAACATATGAACTCAGCAACTCCCTCAAACTAACGCTTGCTGACTGATGGCAGTTGCTACAGTATTTAATAAAATGATATGATGATAACAAACATTCTCTAAATAATTGTTGTATGGATATAATGCAGTCAACTAAACTGAAATCGAAACTGGTAAGTAATGACTATGGCTATTATTTCTCTTTGCAGATGATTTAAATGCACATTTAAAAAAATAAATAATATGCATCTATATTGCACTGATAGTTGCACCCACCAAAAATGTACCTTTCCAGGTAACTCTTCTCTAGTAACTATAGACTATAACAACACCACACTGTCTTTTACAGGAAGGCACAGATAGTTCAAGAGGAATAACTGAACATAGATCTCCTGTGTTATTTGTTTAATTGTCTATCTTCATAAAGCTCTGCAGCTGGTCACATTTTTCCAGGGGAAAAACAATCAGGCTGCGAGAGCGGAGACAGCAGTCCCTTCTGTGACAACCTCTTCCTTCCCTCCACTGAGACACAGACATGTGTGGGAGAAGAAGAAGAGCAGAATAATAAACCATGGACACCCGCCTGTCAAAAGCCATCACACAAACAGGAGCTCGGTGCCTCTGTTTTGGATCAGCAGGCGAGTCAAAGAGCTTGTGTCCCCCGAGAGACACTCAAACCCCCCACCCCCTGTCCCTAAATCTCTCTCACAGTACTCAGTCTGAAAGAGCCGGTCAGAGAAGAGACGGAAGAGCATCAATCATAAAATAATAACATTGTAAACGGGTTTATTACATTTGGTCAGGCACGTTTAATGTTTGACCTTTGGCAGTTAGTGTGTTCCTTGAAATCTAATAACACACACACACACACACACACACACACACACACACATATATATATATATATATATATATATATATATATATATATATATATATATATATATAAGGTCTCAGAACTGTTGTATAATACAGTATATATAGGGCCCTATCTTGCACCCAGTGCAATTGACTTTGTACACCGACGCATGTTTCATTCCTATTTTGCACCCGACGCACAGCAGACTTTTCACTCCACAGACGCACGGCGGTAAACTTGGGAATGCATTTGCGCTCCCGGGGGCGGTGCAGCGAAAAGAGGAAGCGTGTTTCGGCGCAAACATTCCCTGATGCTATTTTGCAGGTTTAGAAAACAATTCCACCACTGACCAGGAAAAACCTAGTCTAAAGTCAGTGGCGCGTTGCGCATATGTTATTCATATGCTATTTTAAGGGCGCATGCTTGGCCATAATCAATGTAGCGTGTGCACAACGCGCATACACTTCGCCATGGAACATGCTCTTATAGGGATTGTGAGATGTCGCTCTGATTGGTTTATTTCACGTTACGCCCAAACCTATGAGTAACTATGAATAATGAAGCTACTTCAGACCAAGCCATTTTAGATTTGCGTTGGCGCAAGAGTCATTAATCCCGCCGGTATAATAGTAACAGCGCCCAAGACCTGCCCACAAAGTTACTTGCTTTTCGCGCTTGATACTTGCATTTCAGATCGTTAAAATAGGGCCCATTATATATATATATATATATATATATATATATATATATATATATATATATATATATATATATATATATATATATATATATATATATATATAATACAACAGTTCTGAGAGCTTTTTCCAGCCGTGTGATTTCCACCCAGGATCGGCACTCGAACCATTTCACCGTTTGTATCACTCCGCTTGCGGCAACTATCATGGCGGTCGAGCAAATCCACCATTTTTTTTATTTATTTTTAAATACTGTTGTTGTGTAACAAAATGTAGTTTTAAGAGTTTTTAAGGCGAGAATGTAGTTATTTGGACATCAAATATGTGACTAATATAAAAATCATAGCACCTATTTTACAATCTGTTCAGACGTTTTTGCGATGTGAGCTCCAGGCCGTCAGCGGCCGTTCAGCACTCATGTACCCGCAGAGAACAGCGTCATCTCGACCAGTCCTTCTGGAATTTGGCTGGCTCTTATGTAGATAGTGGTTAAACATGAGATATTTAAACAATAAGCCCTGCGAAGCCGTGTCTTACAGTGGATTTAGAACAGCTTAGGGGCGTTGTTAGGCACTACGCCGATTGGAGTGCCTAAAACCCCCTTAGCTGTTCTAAATCCACTGTAAAACACGGTTTCAAGGGGCTTATTGCTTTTATAAAACGGTTACTCCATAAAAATATTCATTTTAATATTTATTTTATTCATAAAATAAACACCAGCAACAAAAAAAATATAAAGTTAACACATTTATTCCTCCGCCAAGCAATGTAGTTCCAAAGAGGTTGCCAAGCAACACAAAGAATCACAAACGGCAGTTGCGCAGTAATACCAGAGACAATTTATATAAGAGACATGCCACTTCCTCAATCCTCAATACAACTATATAAGGAAAACCCATAACGGCAAAGATGGCGGTTGTATGCACATGTCCCGCCCCTCCCGCTGGAAAGCCAATCATCTGCTTTTAAAAGTCAAGCCGGGAAACATTTAAGCCTATCGCCTGGTTCCAATGATGCATGCGTACAGTTGAGGTTTTACGACAGCGGAGAGAGAGAGAGCCCCGGTCGCGCGCGCGCACTCTCTCTCTCTCTTCAGAGCCAGGCGAAAGTGTAAACAACAGGACTTCACCGTCTCCAAATAAAGCGCTGTCTTGCTCTCTCTCCCGCACGCATATTAATCAAAATAAAACGACATTATGGTAAAAGGTCGGAAGACTAAAGTTTCATGGAGCATTCTGAGATTTTCCCCCCCCCCTGAATTACCGCTGGGTGTGAATTGTGTTGCCTTATCTTCTCTGAAATGCGTTCCGCACATTCAGCTAACATAAAATTACTCTCTAAATAAACGAAAAAACCTATCCAGTGATGTAATGTTTTCTGTGTTGACACTAACCTTGTGGGATGTCCATGTCCTAACTGCTGGGATAATCACACAAACGTATGACACGTCCAATTCGCGAACTAATGACTCTTTTGAACCGATTCATGTTAATGAATAGTTAAAACAACTGATCTATACAATACATTGTTATTACTGATAAAGTGCAAACCTGCTTATATTTAAATAATGGAGAACAATATTGACATTGATTATTGCACAACACCGGCATTCTGGATAGAGACGTAAGTGAAGTTGGTGTCGTGAACCCTTGCGCATGCGTAGTAAAGTATAACCTGTGGGGAAAAAAACGTTTTAAACCTTATTTTGGGGCAAAGTCATCAAACTTTTTCAGCTATTTTTATCATATTTTACTGCTGTTTCTATACATGCAGTTTTTATGTCCCGGTGACCAGTGAAAGTGCAGTTCTGACTCTCTGCCCATTCATTTAGATAGGAGCCTGGTCTTGTTAGTCCGAAATAGCTGCCCGGAGGCGTTGCCAAGATGGCGGCCGAGTGGCACGACTTGCCTAAAAGGACTTTGGTAATACTAATATAATGCGGTCACAGGTGTATGTTTGTTGAGTAATTTACAACGGCTTCAAACGCGGCTCAACCAATCAGAATCAAGGACTGGAACTATCCATTTTATAAAATTAATTTGGGGTTTATCAAATATGGGGTCTTATTAATCTATTACTTGTTCCAGAGCAAATCGATTTTGGTTAAGGTGAAAATTTAGTTTCAAAGGGTCCATTAGTGATTGTAATAGTCAAATTAGTTTTACATCTTTATATGCATTTGGCAGACGCTTTTATCCAAAGCGACTTACACTGCATTTCAACACATTTTAAATTCTTATCAGTGCTTTCCCTGGGAATCGAACCCATGACCTTGGCGTTGGGACCTACAGGAAAGCTAGTTACATTAATACACCGTTAGAGGGGGACAAAAATGTAGTCGTATGCTTTTAAAAAAAAAACAAGTGGTTTTATTTATTTAAAGCATATGCTTGAGTAAGCAAACTGTACTTTTTATGTAATTTATGTAATAAATAGAACCTTATTGTAAAGTGTTACTGATTAGTTATACACCGATTCAGACGTCTCCTGAGTTCACTATTGGAAAGATCAGTTGTTTTAACCATTCATTAAAATGAATCGGTTCAAATGAGTCATTAGTTCGCGAATTGGACTTGTCATACGCGTTGTGTGATTATCCCAGCAGTTAGGACATGGACATCCAAGATTTCTGTCAACACAGAAAACATTTCATCACTGGATAGTTTTTTTTTTTCGTTTAATTAAAGTGTTGTTTTATGTCAGCTGAATGTCCGGAACGCTTTTCAGAGAGGCAACTTATTTAGCACAATTCACACCCAGCGGTAATTCAGGAAAACAAATATCCGAATGCTCCACATGAAACTTTCGGTCTTCCGACCTTTCACCGTATCGATTCATTTTGATTAATATGTGCGAGGGAGAGAGAGCAAGACAGCGCTTAGTTTGGAGACGGTGAAGTCTTGTTTACACTCTCGACTGGCTCCGAAGAGAGAGAGAGTGCGCGCGCGCGCGCGACCCGGTCTCTCTCTGTGCTCGTTCTCTCAGTTAAACATGCGCCGTCACAAGCCCACCAGTTCATCTGCATTACTCACCGATCAAATAACACTTTGGCGGGACAAAAATTCACTTTAAAACAAGTTCAATGCAGGATAATGCATGCGTGAATTTAACTGAGTAGTAGGCTACATGACCATGCACTCGCACAAATGCGACCACATAAAATTTTAACTCGCACATTCTCAAAAAGTGGTCGCAGTCTGGAACCCTGATGATGATCGTTCGTTTGTTATACATCACAAACTTACCTTTTCCGACAACGTTGAGTCGTCTCACCCGACAACCGCGACAATCTCCTTCTAGGGACGCTCATGCAGGCTCAGCTCAGGTGCCGGTCGCGTGCAACAGAGTTTGCCCTTCCCCTAGTGACTTTCACTTTCGGTGCCCGAATGGAATTGAATGAGGCTTTGCGATTTTTTTTTATCTAGGCCTACGTGAAATTCTGCACCCCTCGGAAGGGCAACGTGAGTCGAGAAGGGCATATGGGCAGTTGCCCGGGCAACCCCCCTGTGCACGTCCCTGCTGAAGAATGAATGCTATATCAGATGCAGGTAATACAGTCGTTTAGTCTATCTCTCTCTCATAATACCATATGCTCTTCTGCTACGCTACATAATACAGTAATCTTCAATGAAGCGACTCAAAGTTCCTCCGTTACTAGTTCTAAAGTGACATTTTAGAATTAGTAACGGAGGCTTGGGCTCAACTGTCAAACTGTCAACTTGAGATTTGTATCTGTGGAAGAAGGAAGTAGTTCTGCACAAAAGAGTGTTTTTAAAGACACTCTGTTGTTGGTTATTATTTATTTACTCACTTGTGCTGTTGTATAAACGCAATAGCCTATCACACTCCTAGCTGTGCAATATGGCTGTATATCAGCACGCTGTGATTACATGCGGTCTCGTGCCTACGGCTGTTTATTATTTGCAAGCAACATTTATTAATTAGCAAATATTTATTAATTACAGGCAACATTTATTAATTAGCAAATATTTAATTGTATTAAAGTAGACTGAAATGAGTGGCAATGCTAACAGATTTCTCTGTGGGTATTAGGACAAGAACTCTGATTACTGAAGGGGACAGACCAGGTCATACCTGGTTAGGACGTGGTGTCAGGTTGAAGATGTTGCTGCACTCTCAGGCTCGGGTGCGTCTAACAGCCGCTGGTTTAACAGCACAGTCTGGAAGTGAATCAGTGAAATGGTGAGATCTGTAGTACTTGATTGGCAGGTCTGGATTAAGTTCTCTGAGGCAGCCATCTGAGGGAATGAGCCGGAGACTGAGAGAAGAAAAACTGTGAGAGGTTGCTGCAAGCTGATGAATGCTGTACTTTAACCCTATTTAGCTTACAGTGGACAGAGGGCTGACATATCCCATTACAGTTTAGACTGCTGCTCGGACTTGCTCACTGCTCTTTCTCTCTGCAATTAACCCTTTCAATTACAGATTCAAATGTAGCCTATTTATATCTACATACATAAACTAACCTAACTAAATTAAACTAAATAATACAACATGTTCATACCATAATTACCATATATTATACCAGTTTATATACAAATGTATATATATATATATATATATATATATATATATATATATAAAATGAAGAGTTCAGATGCAAAAGCCTCTAAGTGCCATCTGAAATTTTCTTCTAGAATGATAATTTTTATCAAGCTCGTATATTTAAGTTCAGTAATTTCACTTTAATGGCAATGAAAATTACCTATGAATTGCAACTAAAGTGAAATTACTGAACTTAAATATACAAGCTTGATAAAAATAATCATTCTAGAAGAAAATTTCAGATGGCACTTTTCATAGAGAACTCTTCATATACAGTATACTGTATGTATACGCTATTTATTTTCCAGCGGAAGGAAGGCCTTTGGTGATTTTACTTCATGAAAGTTGCATTGATACATATTTTTTTGGCTTTATTATTTGTATTGTGTGGTAACCGTTTTATAAAAGAATGAGGTACTAGCTGTATCGTGAATAAGTCACGGCTGAAGGGCTTACGGGCACTCCGCATTGCATCATGCCTAACAACACCCTTCGATACAGCACAGCCTCTCGTCCCTTATTGTCTACATTATACATATCAAATCCTGATGGATAAAATGAAGTCTTGTAGTGTACATGCATATAGCGTAACATGTAAATCTCAAGATGACTTGTGGATTGTGGGCGGGGCGGAGCTCTTATCGACACAAGTGAGCTGTGCTGATTTCTTAACAGTGAGTGCAGTTCTAAATCAGACCCACAGATCTACTTCTTTTCTTCAGCGTGGTTCAGAGATGTGCTGATGGTTTTGTCCCCAAGCAGATCTAAAGAGTCACTGAAATCCACCGCCTGAAGGAAACACAGGAGCCCTGTTGCAAAGACCAGCATGAATTTCCATACTGTTTCAGACTGGTTTTTACCAGCATAACACAGCTGGCGAAAATGGTTGACTAAGGAAGTCCTGCTGGTTAACCTTGTCAGGAAGCACACAACATATGCATAGATCTGGATGGACAAAGTGCAATTGTTCTGAGCGGCCAAAGGTCAGGTTGTCCTCGGGTCAGTGGGCGTGTGGAACAAGACCAGTCTAACCTCACGGGTCCATCTTTGAGCTTTGCAATGATGTCAGCGAGTCGAGAAGGGAGAGCATCACTGCAGAGGTCTCAATGCGGGGTGACAGCCGAGAAGTGTGCGCCTGACCTTGGCTCTTCTCTGGCTTTCCTTGTAAAGGGGAAAAGACAAAGGAGTCTTTTGTTGAGGTCTAATTATCTAAGCTGAGTAGGGCCCTCGTCTGCGCAGCACACATTTTCCACCTCATTTTCTGTGGGAAAATATTTTATTGATTTTTGGAAGAAACAGAAAGGAAGCAGTGGTGGGAGCGCGCTCGGTGTGGGATTAGAAGCAGTCGGGGGTCTGTGTGCGCAATGGCCCCCCTCCTCGACGCACAGGGAGATCTGCCAATTAGAAACCTTGATCCCTTGCCCATCATAGTCGACTTCTCTCCCACCCTGGTTTGGTTTGACGTTCAGCCATGCCAAATCTGTTTTTCCGCTCAGCAGAGGGTGAAGGCACAAGGCTTTCTATTAAAAAGTAATCAATACGAAAACTCCCTTATTGTTTGCGCTGGCATACTGGCAAACAAATAAACAGATGATAATGCTTCGACAGTCGAAGGAGAGCTCATTTGTTCATTATTAAAATAGCTAAAATCCATATGCTGGAAGACAAATATTTGGCCACTTTTCATGCAGTTTACAAACTGAGATAATCCCTCACGCTCGTGTTTACTGCTAAACGATCGCTTGGCGTACGTTGCACAAAAGCCGCCTCGTTCTTTGCGTCACCTAATGTAAAGTGCAAGCTGATTTTTAATCAGGACTATTTCATGTGTGTCGGCACCGGAATCAGAAAGCTGTCGCGTTGGCTTTGTCTCTCGGTAATCACTTATTTTCTCAATGACAAACGACAGGCCACGCTGTGCCAACTGCCACCATATTCCCCAGGAGACAACAGTAAAAAAAAAAATGGCCGAACGGCCTCTCTTTCTCTCTCTCTCTCTCTCTGCAGTATTCGCCAGTAAATTACATTGTCGACCTGCAAGTGCCAACTTCTCCCCTGAAATGATTATTTCTACCTCACAGAAGATTGCTTTAGTAATTATACGTATCATAATTAAATTTCATCAAGTCCTTTGAGAGCTCAAATCTCATTCGACCCAGGTTTTGAGTTTAAGAACTTGCGTTGAAAGGACGAGACTCTTTTTATGCCATTGTGTATGCATTTGCTGTTAGTTATGTGATTCTTCCCTTTTAAATCATTAGAAAGGACTAAAGTTTTATTTTAAAATATTAAATCATTATGATAAAATCGTGACCGTATTTTTTTTTTTTTTTTTTTTTTTCAGGAAATCTTCTCTACTCTAGAAAAACTTATGGATTTGCATATGTTTACTTCAAATTTAGAGGGAAGTAGTATTTTTTTCCTACTTTAACCAAAATAGGGTGTTTTGAGCATTAGCGAGTACACAAATTTAATGTAATGTTTCATTCATACTGGTAGCCAGAGGGCGGGCTCACACAGAAAGTCCACAAGTGAGACTCTGGAAATTCATTCAGACAGGGCTTAGATGAAGCCAGGATTAGGCCTTAGTTAAATTAGGACCTTTAAATAACTTTTATAAACGTGCCTTAGAAAAAAAAACATTACTAGTGTGCATCTTGAGACTAAACAATGGAACTGACATATTGTAAGCTTTCTGTTAAAACAGCTCAAACATGCAGTTCAGTCTGGGATTAGGCTTAAGCCTTGTCTGTGAAACCGGGGGTAATGTATTACCCCCACATTGTGTGCATATAAAGTATCACCTAGCTCTAGCATTTACTGTATATTTCTTAGAGACAAGACTAACATCAGTTGTCTCAGATGTTAAAACCGGCATTGTTGAGAGCAATCGGCCCGATCATCACAGTAATCTTGGGATCTTCAATTCTATGTGAAAAGCTACATCATCTGAATCCATGCTAATCCACCGACTAAACAAGATTAAACAGGGCTGGATAAATCAGGGCTATTCTCTTATTTCCAGAGGTGTAGTAATCAATTAAGCCACAGTAAATAAGCAGCGAGTAAAACAAACAAAAACAAAAAAAAAAAAAAACAGGAAGTGAAGGTCAAAGTGGCGGCCCCGTTTCTCCTAGCAGCGCTGGGTACCAAAGCAGACTACACTAGCAGTCATGTGCATGCTGGGATGGATAATTACGGAGTCGCAGACTGATGATTAAAATCATGATGAGGTTTCAGGCAGGAGGCTGAGAGCAGAGCAACAAACTCAGGGAGTTTGCCTAGGGTAAACACACACTCACAATTATAAAACATACCAATTGCAGGATCTTGATAATGTACCTCATTTTAGTTTTGCTAGTACTGTATATAAAATTATACTTTCATATACAGTGGGGAGAACAAGTATTTGATACACTGCCGATTTTGCAGGTTTTCCCACTTACAAAGCATGTAGAGGTCTGTAATTTTTATCATAGGTACTCTTCAACTGTGAGTGACGGAATCTAAAACAAAAATCCAGAAAATCACATTGTATGATTTTTAAATAATTAATTTGCATTTTATTACATGACATAAGTATTTGGTCACCTACCAACCAGTAAGAATTCCGGCTCTCACAGACCTGTTAGTTTTTCTTTAAGAAGCCCTCCTGTTCTCCACTCATTACCTGTATTAACTGCACCTGTTTGAACTTGTTACCTGTATAAAAGACACCTGTCCACACACTCAATCAAACAAACTCCAACCTCACCACAATGGCCAAGACCAGAGAGCTGTGTAAGGACATCAGGGATAAAGTTGTAGACCTGTACAAGGCTGGGATGGGCTACAGGACAATAGGCAAGCAGCTTGGTGAGGAGGCAACAACTGTTTGCACAATTATTAGAAAATGGAAGAAGTTCAAGATGACGGTCAATCTCCCTCGGTCTGGGGCACCATGCAAGATCTCACCTCGTGGGGCATCAATGATCATGAGGAAGGTGAGGGATCAGCCCAGAACTACACGGCAGGACCTGGTCTATGACCTGAGGAGAGCTGGGACCACAGTCTCAAAGAAAACCATTAGTAACACACTACGCCGTCATGGATTAAAATCCTGCAGTGCACGCAAGGTCCCCCTGCTCAAGCCAGCGCATGTCCAGGCCCGTCTGAAGTTTGCCAATGACCATCTGGATGATCCAGAGGAGGAATAAGAGAAGGTCATGTGGTCTGATGAGACAAAAATAGAGCTTTTTGGTCTAAACTCCACTCACCGTGTTTGGAGGAAGAAGAAGGACGAGTACAACCCCAAGAACACATCCCAACCGTGAAGCATGGAGGTGGAAACATCATTCTTTGGGGATGCTTTTCTGCGAAGGGGACAGGACGACTGCACCGTATTGAGGGGAGGATGGATGGGGCCATGTATTGCAAGATCTTGGCCAACAACCTCCTTCCCTCAGTAAGAGCATTGAAGATGGGTCGTGGCTGGGTCTTCCAGCATGACAACGACCCGAAACACAAAGCCAGGGCAACTAATGAGTGGCTCCGTAAGAAGCATCTCAAGGTCCTGGAGTGGCCTAGCAAGTCTCCAGACCTGAACCCAATAGAAAATCTTTGGAGGGAGCTGAAAGTCCGTATTGCCTGGCGACAGCCCCAAAACCTGAAGGATCTAGAGAAGGTCTGTATGGAGGAGTGGGCCAAAATCCCTGCTGCAGTGTGTGCAAACCTGGTCAAGAACTACAGGAAACGTATGATCTCTGTAACTGCAAAAAAAGGTTTCTGTACCAAATATTAAGTTCTGCTTTTCTGATGTATCAAATACTTATGTCATGTAATAAAATGCAAATTAATTACTTAAAAATCATACAATGTGATTTTCTGGATTTGTTTTAGATTCCGTCACTCACAGTTGAAGAGTACCTCTGATTAAAATTACAGACTTCTACATGCTTTGTAAGTGAGAAAACCTGCTAAATCGGCAGTGTATCAAATACTTGTTCTCCCCACTGTATATATATTTTTTTTTCTGACTGCATTTCTGTGCTCATCACATTAATTCTCCAAATTAACATTTTTTCATTGTACTATCTTATGTATATAATTATTTAGCTTTTTTGACTTGTTTAATTAACATTATATTTTATGTTTCTGTGTCTTGAATTTGAAGCAAATGTTAACCTCACTTCATATCACATTTAATTTGCTGGAGCTGTAATCAAGAATCAAGGATGACCAGAGATTTTGAAGGACTGGTTTTATTTTTTATCAAGTATGCTAACTATTCAATTCCATTAATTTCTCCAGTTCTAAATTGCTTAATATACTCAAATATATGAGAGCAGCTTGCACTGATGAATCTTAAAATATGTCAGTTCCATTTGTATGGATGCATGGACGGATGGACGGACAGTACTGTAGAGTGATAGATAGAAAGACAGAGCGAAATATAGATGTACAGGATGGATGGATGGATGGATGGATGGAGAACATTCCCTGCTAGCTGGGTAGATCATACTGTAAGAAGGTGGATAATATGGTAGATAGGTAGAAATTCACATTCATGAATTGAAACTGAGACCAGTAATGACCACCCCAGTAACTATCAGAAGCTGGTTTTAGTTGGATTTTCCAGTAGGCCTAAATAAACACACACATACACTTTCAGGTTGGGCACTTTCCAGTAAACAGTGAAGCTCTCAAATATCTAAAAACAAAAACACACATCCGATACACCTACAGGCTTCCACCTACTCGAACATATCTCTCTCTCTCACACACACACACACTCTCGAAGAGTTCGCTCAAACGCATTAGTGCTGGAGTCCAGCCAGATCCGGCAGCTGTACGTGAGCTTGCGGGGAGAAGCTCGCTGGGATAGTAGAAGCATTTTAAAGCCACATTAAACCCAGCACTCCAAAACACATCCATATTCAAAGAGCCTCTCTGCCAAACACTCTGCATATTGCTATTAATAATACCCTTAAAGGCTGTTAAAAACACTCTCGATATTACAGGGGCCATGGTAAACATGTCACCACACCGTTTCCCAGACTGCCTCCGAGCTACAGGGGCTCAAGGAGGACAAAAGAGGTACGATGTGGATTCTGATGAGAGGCTTCTACCTGCTTATTACACGTCACCTGCTGTGGCCAATCAGAGCGCAGGAGCCAGAATACGCTGAGATGAACAATGGGCCCCAGACAGAAACACAGCTCGGTTTTGTTAGGCATCCATCAGAAGATCTATTACTGTAGGTATGACTCTATTAGATGTGGCCTTTCCTGCGTATCATCACTTTTAGTTGTTATTGTTGTTTGTTCTTTCTTTTTACCTCAATTTGTGTCGTCTGTGGCTTTTTTCCTTTCTTTGTCTCACTCACTTTTTCATTCCATCAATCTCTCGCTCTTTCATGATGGCGTGCTGAGAGGCAATCCTCTTCAGCGGGTGATTGCCCTGTGAATATTTATAGACAGAGAGAGAGAGAGAGAGAGAGAGAGAGAGAGAGAGAGAGAGAGAGAGCCTCTGCATTGAGCAGTTGTCTAGTTTTCACTAGTTCCTCTGATAAATACAAAGCAAATGTCCTTTGCTCAAATGTATCTTCATACAGTAAATGTCTTTCCAGCTTTTTGTTTTTGTTTAAATAGCAGTTTTCACGATAGTATTAAACATCACAACTGTTTCCAATATTGATAATAATAAGAAATCTCTCGTGAGCACTAAATCGGCATATTAGAATGATTTCTGAAGGATCACACTTAAGATACTGAAAATACAGCTTTGCATCACAGGAATAAATTACATTTTAAAATATATTCAAATAGAAAATGGTTATTTTAAACTGTAATAATATTACACAATATTTGATTAAATAAATGCAGCTTTGGTGAGCTTGGAAGAGACATTTCAAAAACAAAAAATGGGTAACACTTTACAATAAGGTTCATTAGTTAACATTAGCAATACATTTGTTTCAGTATTTATTAATCTTTGTTAATGTTAGTTAATACAAATCCAGCTGTTCATGTTAGTTCACAGTGCATTAAATAATGTTAACAAATACAACCTTTCATTTTAAAAATGTATAAGAAAATGTTGAAATTAATATTAATTAAGATTAATAAATGCAGAAACATAAAAACTGGCTAAATATTCATGATTAACCCAGGCCTCTTTTCTTGCTTATGAGGACAAAGTTTGATAAAATAGTGTAATTCTATTTATGACAAGTGTTGAAATGGTAGGCTGCAAGGTGTCATAATTGTTCCGGACTCATCAAACAACTCCCATTAAGCAGAAATACGGTGTGTCAGAGTGTAATGTTAGAAGATGGCGAGCCCAAAAAGACAGTCTTAAAAATGCTAACAGTCAAATGAAAGCTTACCGCGCGGTCCTAAAAGCGGCCGTTTCGAAGAAACTAACTAACGCTATCTCACGACCAATTCGTATGAATTTGTAAGAGTGAGTAAAAGGTGGCAATAATACAATACAATACAATTTGTACAAATTCATACATTTGTCTAAACCCCAGTGACGAGTAGGTTTAGGGGCGGGGTCAGGGGTCAGGGGTAGGTCATATTTGGTTATATTGAAGGGACAGTTCACCCAAAAATGGAAATTCTGTCATTCCAAATTCTGAACTATCTTTTGTCGCTGTGGAACACAAACACCTCTCCCTCAGACATGCACAGATCCAAAGTTAGGCTACTTGTTTTTAACACTATGTATTTCAAAATAGTTATTTAACTTTTTGCCCCTTTTTGATTTTCTGTAGTCATTGTGCATTGTAAATAGCTGATAGTTCATCTCATTAACCTTTGCAAGGTTCATGGAATTGTCTCTTAAGAAAAGCATTGTGCAAAACCACAAATGTCCAGGCTTCTTTCTAAAAAAAAAATGGTAAATTCCCTGTTGTTTCCTCCTATAGTATTGTTATTAGCTGTGTTGAGCCGAACGGAATGTAGCAATAAATGAGCTTTTATTTTGTGGCTGAATAAACAACAGACATATGCAAAATAGTAAAAAATGTGGCCGATTTTTCTCTGATTTATAGAGAAGTACCGTAGCTCTGCATGATTATTTGTGACAAACATCTCCGGGCATGAAAATAATAAAACTATTCAGGGCTTTATTGAAAAAAAAAAAAAAACTACCGTTCATATGATTGAGGTCAGTTCAATTGGTTTATTTATTTATTTATTCATTCAAAGAAATTACTACTTTTACACCACAAGGACACATTCAACTGATCAAAAGTGTGAGTAAAGGCATAATTTTACACAAGATTTCTATTACAAAGAAATACTGTTCCTTTGAGCGTTCTATTCATCAAAGAATCCTGAAAAACAATGTTTACACACCCCTTGCAGAATCTTTGAAAATGTAGAGTATTTTTGACAAAATAAGAGGGATCATACGAAATGCATGTTATTTTTTATTTAGTACTGTCCTGAATAAGATATATTTACACAAAAGATGTTTACATATAGTCCACAAGACAAAAAAAGTAGCTGAATTTATAAAAAATGACCCCGTTCAAAAGTTTATGTACCCTTGATTCTTAATACTGCGCGTCGTTGGATGATCCACGACTGTTTTTTTGTTTTTTGTTTTTTTTTAGGTGTGGGGGGTGGGTTATGATTGTTCTTGAGTCCCTTGTTTGTTCTGAGCAGTTAAACTGCCCTCTATGTTCTTCAGAAAAATCCTCCAGGTCCCGAAAATTCTTCAGTTCCCCTTCGTTACAGGGAACTCCCGCTGCGTCGAATACAGCGCTACGGGGAATGTCTTCGGCATGCGTTATCTGAAGTCACTATACAACTATTCCAATCTGGATTGGTGTGCATCATCGTGCGTCATGACGTTGCATGTGACGGTGACCCGGACGCTATATAAGGGTCACAGGAACAAGGAAATGACAGCTTCTGTTCTTCAGCAGCGTTCTATGTCAAACTGTACGTCTTATTTGGTGTTGTCTGTCAAATCTACTATGGCGAAGGCAGTGTGCGTCTCCTTGATTTAAGAAAAATTAAAGAAGCAAGGATGGCGCACACTTGCTTTGTGGTGTTGGGTTGTGAGCGGAGCTTGCACGGACAGTTCTCGAGGGCACTGTCTATTTTGTGCAAACTGAAAGGATTCTGTGGGATCTCGCGTTTGCCGAGGCAGCGCGTAGGTTTATGTCTGCATTGCAATACAGAATCTATAGTGGCTCGGATCTCGCGTTTGCCGAGGCAGCGCGTAGATTACGGCTACTCTGCAATAAAGATTCTGTGACTAATCTCGCGTTTGCCGAGGCAGCGCGTAGATTAATGTCTGCATTGCAATACAGAATCTATAGTGGCTTGGATCTCGCGTTTGCCGAGGCAGCGCGTAGATTACGGCTACTCTGCAATAAAGATTCTGTGACTAATCTCGCGTTTGCCGAGGCAGCGCGTAGATTAATGTCTGCATTGCAATACAGAATCTATAGTGGCTTGGATCTCGCGTTTGCCGAGGCAGCGCGTAGATTACGGCTACTCTGCAATAAAGATTCTGTGACTAATCTCGCGTTTGCCGAGGCAGCGCGTAGATTAATGTCTGCATTGCAATACAGAATCTATAGTGGCTTGGATCTCGCGTTTGCCGAGGCAGCGCGTAGATTACAGGTCTGCAGGGTGTAGACTCTGAGTGTACTCTTCCGCTCCCGCCTGAGCCTGTTTAAAAATAATAAAATAGGCTTGCGTTCCTAGTGCATCAGCTCGCGTCTGTCGAGGCAGCGCGTTGTCTGTTTGCATTGGGTTCGCACGTGGAGCAGTGTTTACAGGTCTCGCGCACGGTTCGGAAGCCCGCGTCACTGTGGCTTCTTCCGACCGTGTTAAAGACCCGGTGTTTGATTTATTTGATTCTGAGGAGTCAGATACTATCAACACTGAATCACGAATATTCACCACATTATGAGGAGTTGCTGGAGAAAGACTGGGGCTGTAATGAAATTAAATGTTTGGTAATTTAATAAGAAGGAAGCGTCTAAAAAGAGTGCTTCCTGCAAACCCAGTCAAAATCCTTGTGTCAGAGTCTTCCTTTTTCAAACGATCTCCATACTGAGGTACTGAGATTGTGGAATAATTGAAGAGGAAAATTAAAGGGGAATTTAATGATGCAGGGGGTAGAAGAATATTTCTCCCAGATATCGTATTACCTCTGATGACTCAGACACGTCCCTCTAAAATTAAAGTGGAGCTAATATAAATATTATCTCGAATTTGGTAGGGAAGGCTTATATGGAGGACAGTCACCAGCTCCTCATATTCTGGGAAGTCACCTCTTCCCCTCCCCTTCCCCCTGTACAGGGCTCGGGGTCAGAGGAGACGTTCTCATAAAAAAAAAAAAAAAAAAAGTATTATTTTCGGTTAGTTCCTGCCGGTCTATCGCTTCAGGTCACCGAATCTCAAAACCTGAGGTCAGTCTCGAGGGACTGATCTCCTTATTAGATTATTCATCGGTTACGTCCTGCCAGTAAACTGCTTCAGACCACCGATAAGCACATTATATCACCTGAGACTAACCCAGAGAAATTGATTCCTCTTGTAGATTGTTTAGACGCCTGGTCAGGCCTTCCGAATATATCTAAATGGACCCTGGGTATAGTTAAAGGATATAAAATCCAGTTTAAAGTAAGACCACCCGATTTTAACGGGGTATTTCACACACTGGTTTTCTCAAATCAGCGCCAGGTGATGGAAAATGAAGTTGAATCTCTTTTAGCAAAAGCAATAGAAATTGCCCCTAATCAGGAGAGGGATTCAGGTTTTTACTGCCGTTACTTCATTGTTCCGAAAAAGGATGGTGGACTTCATCCTATTGTAGATCTTAGAGTATTGAATAAATCTTTGAGGAGATTTAGTTTCAATATGCTCACTATACCCAGTATCATTCAGCAAATCAGATCTGAAGACTGGCTTGTGACATAGATCTCATGGATGCTTATTTTCATAACTTCATCATCCATTATCATAGGAAGTTCCTTAGGTTCGCTTTTGGGGGGAAAAGCTTACCAATATAGGGTTCTTCCTTTCGGCCTAACTCTATCCCCTTGCACTTTCTGTATGGATGCTGCCCTTGCTCCACTGAGACTTCAGGGGAACCGCATCCTAAATTATTAGATGACTGGCTTATTCTGGCAGAACCAGAGACGCTAGCAATCCAACATCGAGATGTTGTTTTGCGTCATCTTCAGTGCTTGGGGCTAAGGCTCAATGTCAAGAAAAGTTCTCTGTCTCCTCTTCAAAGAATAACATTTCTTGGAGCTGAGTGGGACTCGCAATCTATGCAAGTTCACTTGTCCAGATAACCTCGTTCTCTAGTCATATGGAAAGACATACGGTTCCTGTCCCAAGGCCAGGTGCTTGGAGCTTCGTGTCCCAGAAAAATTCTGACCACGGATGCTTCCCGCATGGGCTGGGGTGCGGTCATGGAGGGCCGGTACACCCGCGGGGTCTGGAAGGACCATCACCTCGCATGGCACATCAGTTGCCTGGAGATGCTGGCAGTATTCTTTGCCCTTAGGCATTTCCTTCCAGACCTCAGAGGCCATCAGGGCCATCCTTGTTAGGTCTGATAATATATCGGTGGTCTTCTACATCAACCATCAGGGGGGCTTGAGGTCTCGTCCTCTGTGCAAATTGGCCCATCATATTCTATTATGGTCTAAGGACAAATTTCTCTCTGTGAGGGCCATGTATATACCTGGGGTTGATAATGTGGGAGCAGACACCCTGTCGAGGCAGGGGCCCAGGCCAGGGGAATGGAGGCTCCACCCCGAGGTGGTGGAGCTTATATCGGAGAAATTCGGCCAGGCGGAGGTAGATTTATTCGCTTCTCATGAGAATTCTCATTGCCCGCTCTGGTTCTCTCTCTCGCATCCAGCCCCGTTGGGTCTGGAGGCCATGGTACAGACGTGGCCGAGGCAACGTCTGTACGCCTTTTCCCCCGGTCGCTCTACTCCCTGGAGTTCTGGAGAGGGTCAGAGGATTTTGAGTAGATCTTATTCTCGAAAAACCACACTGGCCTTCTCGAATAGGGTGATCTGGTGGCCGAGGTCATCAGATCAGCTACCTCCAGAACTCCCCGGCTCAGGAAGTTTTAATTGAGTTAGCTGGACCCAGCCTTTTACTGCCCTATGGCTTCAGTACTGGGATTCTTCTATACTCTAATCGGGACCTCTCGTCCACGCTCAGAGCCGCTATGGCGCCTACGGCCTCCGTATGCTCTCAGGGTGGTCCACCCGGGTCGTCCCATGACCTCCATATTTCCCTGTAGCCTTCTAGGATGAATCCTGTTATCCTTGCAGGCTGACAGGTCTGTGGAAAGAAAAGCCCCTGTCGGTTATGCGGGATACGTGTATATATGTCAGATTAAAAGAAAATCTACATATTTTGGAAATCTGTTAGCTTTCTAGTAGGAAATTTCCCCGGTCACCAATAAGGGTACCGGAGGCTATCTTATGATTTCCTCTGGCTCTTCATCCTTCGTTGCTATAAGTGTGACAGGAGAGCCTTCTAGGCTTTTAGGGTTATCCATTAATGGTGCCTTGGAGTCAGTGTCCTGCCTTTTTAGGCATATGTATATATTGGACCTCACTTCTGAGGCTGTTAACTCAGCCTTTTTCTTACACCAAAAAAGACAAGAATAAAAATCTTAGTATAGTGGGTTCTATAAATTCTCCCCTGTCCTTAGCAATGATCCTCACCTTCAGAGTGCTTTCTGCCTCTGTATGCTGCGTCAGAATCTGGATGAACCCTGTCTCTGCAGGCTATCATATTAAATTGCTTAGAGCCTTTATTCGGCTCCGCAGAGTATATCTATATAGGGTATTAAATGGGAGTTTGTTAGCTTTCTTTGAGATATTTCTCCCCGGTGACCAAGGTACCGGAGGCTATTCTAAAAATTCCTCAGCTCTTCATCCTTCGTTGCATGTACGGTGTAAGCAAGAGAGCCTCTTAGGCTTCCAGAGATTATCCACTAAAAAGGGTGTTAGGAGTTAAGTGTTCTGCCTGTCATTAATCAGGCCTATCTACTTGGACCTTAATATCGAGGTTGCTGATGCGACCTTCCCTTTGTACACCAAACAAGAAAGAATAAAATTCTTAGCACAGTTGGATCTTTCACTCTCCCTTGCTTTAGTGCTCTTGAGTGTGCCAGATGCTTCACACCCAGGGCGCTTGTTCTCTGTGGGGGCTAGCTGGTACTCGTTCCCCGTAGCGTTGTATTCGACGCAGCGGGAGTTCCCCGTAACGAAGGGGAACGTCTCGGGTTACTGGATGTAACCCTGGTTCCCCGAGAGAGGGGAACGAGACGCTGCGTCCCCTCTCCCCACCTTCGGGGCGCCCTGAGAACAGCTGCTTTGAACCTTTTTCGAAGCTGTCATTTCCTTGTTCCTGTGACCCTTATATAGCGTCCGGGTCACCGTCACATGCAACGTCATGACGCACGATGATGCACACCAATCCAGATTGGAATAGTTGTATAGTGACTTCAGATAACGCATGCCGAAGGCATTCCCCGTAGCGTTGTATTCGACGCAGCGTCTCGTTCCCCTCTCTCGGGGAACCAGGGTTACATCCAGTAACCCGAGACGTTTTCCAGCATCTTTTGCGTATTTCAACCCTTTCCAGCAGTGACTGTATGATTTTGAGATCCATCTTTTCACACTGAGGACAATTGAGAGACTCAAACACAACTATTAAAACTGGTTCAAACATTCAGCGATGCTACAGAAGGAAACAAGATGCATTAAGAGCCAGGGGTTGAAAACTTTTGAACTTTTTGAACAAAACTTTTTCTTATTTTGTTATTTTTAAATATCTTTTTTTTTTCTTTTTTTTTTTAGTACTGCCCTTCGGAAGCATGTTTTCCGGAAGACAAATTAAGTACAATTTACTATGATCTTAAAATTCAAAAAGTCACAGAAATCAAAAGGTCCCAGATTATGTGCTCCATTTAGTTGCATGGGCCTCTTAACCTTTACGCTAAGGAGAAAATCCAACGCAACTTTGAGGGGACCAAGCAAACCACTTATGTATTTCTGCTCGGCTAGCAACACTGGACATCAACCACACGGCATACGCTAATAACTTTTCATTACTGTCTACAGTTCTACCAAATAGCATGTTAGACAGATCATAATAAACTAATTAACACGGAGGATGCGAGCAATAGAGAGCCTAAGTCCCTCCCCTCCGCTTCCGGCTCATGGGACCTTATTTCGGAAAAAAATATGTATGGTAGTCAATGGCGAGAGACAACTTATCTTTTTATTCCGTCTGAACTGTGCCCTGAATTACACATATGATGTTTGTCAATTTAAAAGATCATTATGAAAGTCAAGAAAGTCGCAGTTTGTCATAAAACAGAAGAGTAACATCTAGTTTTATGTGAAAATCACTCAATGAACTACATCTCTCGTCTCGCACTATGTACGTCACCAACAGTCTGTGTGCAGTCTGGTACAAAACACTCAGGCATGACGGCGTAACGTTACGATCATAACGTAAGACTATAGAAAAAATGACAGACGTTAGCTTCAGTAAAGTTAGCTTCATTCATTGAGAGAAAAGGTATGACCTCCCATGTGCACCTTTTGGGTTTGTAGTCTTTGTAATTACATATTTTCACAGTCTTATACCTCAACAGTTTTACATCAAACTGCGACTTTCTTGACTTTAAAATGTATCTTTTAAATTGACAAACATCATATGTGTAATTCAGGGCACAATTCAAACGAGATCAAAATATTTGTTGTCTCTCGCCATTGACTACCATACAATATTTTTCCGAAATAAGGTCCCATGGTGGTCCACCGGAAGGGGAGCGACTTAGGCTCTCTATGTGTGGCTTTGGCCAGAGAATGTCTAATATGAAGAGAATTGGCACTCTCTGGCTACTTCCGGTTTCTGGACTGGCTGCAGTAACACATCTCTGTCCATGCGGGGCGTTCGCAGGCGAGTGCAGAATGAATGGAGGTCAATGGCGCTATACCCATCAAAATCCACTTTTCTCAGGATATATAATTTTTTCTAGTAATCTGAATGTTGTATTCGAAAGGAGATGCAAATAAATTACGCATTGCTGGGTGTTAGATTTTTTAGAGTCACTTATTTGCTTTAAAAAGTCTTTTATAGTGTCAATGACGTCATACACATCATACGAGCAGAGATACTGCTTTACGGCAATCCTTCAGTCACTTTGGTGCTTTCGCGCTCTGCACTTTCTTTTCTCTCGAGGCATCGACAACACAGCTGACACAGGTAAACACACGTGCTAGAAGAGTTTTTGTTTTGTTTGTTTCTGTTCCCGCTTCAGATGCCACGATGCCATCAAGCGGTATCTCTGGTCGTAATCAGTCCTTCACTGACCAATCAGCGCTCATTAGCAGAATGCGTGTTATGGGCAACAACAACTCAACCTGTAAGAAATCGAAAGGACATAAGTACTCGTTCATTCAACTTTCGACCTATAACCCATGTTGAACTTGCAAAACCTACAATCAAATCTGAGATTTCTCAGCGGCAATCGGGTGAAAGAGACAAATTTAGCCGTCTAGTCCCATAGACTCCCATTCATTTTGCACTCATAGGCGATCGCCCCCAGTGGAATTCTGGTGGAACTACAACCAAAATTCAGTACAATAGGACTTAAAGGTCCCATGACATGAAATTTTCACTTTCTGAGGTTTTTTAACATTAATATGAGTTCCCCTAGCCTGTATATGGTCCCCAAGTTTCTAGAAATTTCAATCGGTGTAAATCGAGCTTTTGCTATCTTTCTCTGCCTTTGAGAAAATGGAAGCTCAATCGCGCTGATCTTGAATCTCCTCTTTGTGACGTTATAAGGAGGAATGTTACCTCCCCTGTCTCTGCTTTGCCCGCCCAGAGAATATTTTCCGCCCATGAGAAAATGAGCTAGGAAGTAGGAACGCGCGCGCGCAATTTTAGTTTGTCCACAAGAGATATCATGGCTTTTGAGCGAGCGAAGCATAACAATTGATCAATAATTGGATGTACAAATGAACACTGAAGGGTTAATACAGAGCTGGGCTTGCTGAACGTCTGAAACTAAAGTCTGGATCACTCTCTTTGGCTCAGCTACACACCTCGGACAAGTAAGTCAACTAATGATATATAAGTGTGTTGCTTTACTGTTTATGGTTGGTTGCCTAGACTGTTACACGTAGAATGTGGCTGTCACATTAGCTATGCAGTTTATGTGTGTGAATACACACACTGTAACGCGAGTGTTGTACACTTCTTTGTTATTTGGATAACCGTTTTCCTGTTGGTTATACGGCGCGCGCGATATCCGCATTTCAAGATCGCAGAGCTTGATGTAATTGTAATAAGATAAATTACAGATGTTACAGATCTCTCATGAAAAGGCAACAGCAGGTTAGCATTAGCTACATGATAATAACTGTAAACCATCCGAATAAAGTACCGTATCCAGACATAATATTTTAAACTAACCATTCAGAAACGTCCTGCTGGAACCGCTGAGTTGTTGCTTCTCCATCCGGATCAGATTCTGGGTCAAACTGAAATGCTTGAACGACTGCGTCTTCGTGCCATTGCTATATCCAACGTAAACATGCTGGTACCGTTGCGCAAGATGGTCAAGGCCACACCCACCCTCCACCTTGCGCCACCTTTCTCCTCCTCATTATCATTTAAAGCTACAGACACTGAAACGGCCTGTCTGAAGGAAGCTCATTCTGGGACTGGCTTGTAGTGGCTATAATTCTGCACCGAGGCTGAATTTTTGAAAAGAGATTTCAGATACAGTACTAGGGACCACTAAGGCCTATATTAAAGCCTACAAAAAGTAGCATGTCATGGGACCTTTAATAGGAAGTGCCAAGGCTCTCCGTAGATGGGCTCTGCTTTGGCTAGCGCCATCAAAATAAAAGTCACAACAACAAGCGCGGCTTATGTCACTTCATAGTTCCTACTGGCGGTGCGAATGCAACCAGGAAAATGTTCCTAGGGGAACCATTAGTTCTCGGGGAACAACCCTGGTGGCTAGTTCCGAAAACTAAGTTCCTAGAACTACCCGGTGCAAAAGCCCCTATAGTTAAGTGAGGGGAGAAGTTTGGGCAAGGCAGTGTCCTCTTTCTTTGAGATCTTCTCTCCGGATTAGCAAGTTTTATTTTGGTGTTTGATCTCGTGTTCTGTCTTAGCAGGAAAACCAGTTTTACATTATTTTAAATTGTAATAATATTTCACAATATTAATTTTTGTACTGTATTTTTGCTCAAATGCATCCATGCTGGTGAGCAAAAGAGAGTTATTTCAAAAGCATTAAAAAATCTTGCCAATTTCAAACTTTTGAATGGTTCTAGAAAAAGAATATATAAAAACTGGCCAAGTTTTGTGTTTATCTGAAATGTAAGATACTTAATATTATTTGTTTATTTAAATAAATATCTGAGGCCTAATGGCTAAGGCCAAATCACACCAGAGGATGTACTGCTTAAGCATATATATATTTTTTTTAATATTAATAACTTTTGTCAGCAGTTAAATAAGTGCATGCAATGTGTTCAAGAGCTTTTTGTGTATAAATACTAAATTTGTATTAAAAATATCATTTTTGAGTCATTTTTGTTTATTTGAAGAGGAATAAAAAAAAGGCAAAGTGGGATACCTGTTCCATCACATTTCATATCTGCATATGTTATGAATGCATCAGAAGAACAGCATTCAGATGACCTTTACACAACCGTATGACTTTATGAATTCTTTAGAAAATCCTGATAGAAGTTTCTCTAAAACCCAATTGAGATGCAGAGGCATGCTTTTTATTTCCATTGAAAATCTAATGCAGCGCAGAACTCAGGCAGGAGTTAAGCTGTTTACAGGACCTGCACAAGATACACACAGCTTTCCGTTGGCTGGATGTTTCAAATGCACCCTGAGAAATGACTCGGAAAGCCAGCGCTACGAAGCTAAAACGTTGCAATCATTTCTCTACACACATCACATCGACTACTTACCAATAATGCTGTTTCAAGCTTGCTTTCTAGTAAAATGCATTGCACATCTTATTTGCCTGTTTAATTATATTCTTTGTATTTCCTGCATGTTTTTGCACCTATTCTGCACTTTTCTTAAATTGACTCTATTATGCTATTTTAAAGGTTTGTGATTTTGTTCTAGAGGTCTCCTACAATAGGTTTACATGCAGCCAACCTTTCATTTTCTCATAATATACATTGCAGCATCATCTCTTTTCTCACAGTATCTGAAATGGTCCGATAAAGGATTCAGGGCCCTATTTCAACGATCTAAGCGCATGGTCTAAAATGCACGGCGCAAGTGCACTTAGGTCGTGCCCGAATCCACTTTTGCTAGTTTAACGACGGGAAAAATGGTTTAAAAGGGTTGTCCCTATTCACTTAAAGGGATACTCCACTTTAATATGAAAATTCTGTCATCATATACTCACCCTCATGTTGTTTCAAACCTGTATGAATTTCTTTCTTCTGCTGAACAGAAAGGAAGATATTTAGAAGAATGTCAGTAACCAGACAGTTTCTGGTACCATTGACTTCCATAGTAGGAAAAAATATATATATACCATGGAAGTCATTGGTACCAGAAACTGTCTGGCCAAGGCGGATTGCTATTTACATGGCGGAATTTGCAAGTGAAAATACTGAACGCTTCTCCAGAGAGGAAACGGATCTGTTCGTGCGCAAGGTTATACCATCTACAGGACAAGGCGGATTCCACCATATCTTTATGTACACAATAATGATGTTTTACACTGTAATCCTCTTAATTTTAATATTTGGCTAGTTTGTGTGCTGCTGCGCATCCCTGTGTGTGTAATGAGCAAAGTGTACGCACGCGCGTTGTGGACAAAAAAAAAATACTGCGCCACTGACCAACTGAAACCTGGTCTAAAGACATTCTTTGCTCAGTCTATTTCAGTTGTCTCAAAATAGCAACACGCCAACAATGCGCCTAAACACTCCTCGTTTTCAGACCAGCACGCCCATAGGCGAACAGATGGGCGCAAATGCATTTACTATTTAAACAACGTGGCGCAGGATGTGAAAATGATAACTGCGTCGGGCTGAAACTAGCAAAAAACACTTGCGTCACGCCTGGCGCTGCATTGCGCAATGTGTATGATAGGTAGTGATGAGTCGTTCATGAACGATCCGTTCATTGCGTCTGTCACGTGAAAAATGAACGAAAGACTCGGAAGGTAAAGCAATTATTTATGTTCCCTGTAAATTATGTTTGACTGCATTATAATGATTTCTTAATTCAGAATATGATCAAAATTGCGTAGGTGGATGTGTTTGGGGAATTTGCCTGTTAAAAGTATAACATTTAAAGCCCCTTAAATGAACGAAGTGACTCGAAAAAAGATTCGTTCATTTTGATGAAAGAGATCGAACAAGAGAGTCAGTAAAATTATCCGAACTTCCCATCACTAATGATAGGGCCCTCAGTCTCTCTAAATCCCTTCTTTTCGAGAGGATACTCAGCTCTGATTGGTCAGATGACTCAGTCTGTTGTGATTGGTCTACTGCTTACAGCGCATGTCAGAAACGAAATGCCCATTATCATATCTGAATTTGAGCTCCAGATCTTCCTCAGCACTTGCACAGTGAAACGAACAGTAACGGTTTTACTGTATCAATTAGAAGTCCTCATCCTTTGGAAGTGCATGCAAAGTGTTTTCACAGCACAGAAAACAGCGTCTTCTCGACATGTTGACAACACGAATCAAACTCTTCCAGGCCTCAGCTACAACTACAGTGTTTGAGAGCAAGTCAAAGTAGACATTGTTCACAGGCAGCCAATGAAGACCATTGGTATTATGCAAATTTGTTACAAATATGTAGGCTTGAGCAGGAACGAAGTAAGGCTGGAAAACTGTCAACTCATTTAAGGCAGTTCAGAATCGTTTTTTTCCTTTTGGGAGACTCCATTTATCGTGTACTTTGATCTTTGCAGGCCTTTTAAATTCACAAACAGCTATATTACACATGAACATTAATATTTGAAAAAGCATAATAGAGGCATTTAATTCTGCCCTGTGCATGTCAGTAGGATACTGCACTGCAATTTCTGTTAAGGAAATAATTATATCATTTGATGAAAACCTGGAGAGCCATGTGTAGCTATTTGAATGTTACAAAATATTTGACAGTACAAAAATGGTTAAAAAATTGTGCAATTATCAACATCCTAATATTTTGGGAAAATCAATCATTTTCAGCAGCTCTGGATCTAAATGGTCATCCTTTGGTTGTACAGTATACTGTGCATAATATAATGTTGTATACTCTATATAATATGTCGTATAAACATACTACTGTATCTATGATTTGGTCCAGACCAAACTACATCAAATAAACTGAATTACCATCTCCAAAAGTCTCATGAAAATGTTTATTGTGTTTATCGGTTATTGTGTTCTGTGCACACGTTTAAGAATCTGCTGTTTGTTTCTCTTTGCAAATATAGAGGTTTTATCTGCTCCACTGAATCGATAAAGGAGACATTACAAGTCAAGTCTCTCCAAAACACACACTCTCAAATGCCATTAATTATCCGTCAGTGAGTATCTTATGCATTCTCTCCCAGCCCTCACAAACACAATTCCCTCCACCTTAATTATATCAATAAAGATAACATATCAATTTAAACAAATGTTTTGGAGAGTAAGCCATGTGGAGAATTATCCATATAAATAGCCATTAAAAATGCATAACTGTCAATTATTGCTCTCGTAGAGTCGCAATTATGCAGTCTCAGTGACCTTGCATTGGTCTTTTCCATTAGGAGGAGCTCTCTGAGAAATGAAGTGTCATGTTCGATACGGGGCTCGATCCCACTGGATAATGAAATAAAAGGAAGAGAGGAATAAACACGTCTCTAATGAATGCCCCGAGAACTTGGCTGGGAGGCTGAATAAGAAGTTGTGCAAGCTGGGAAAGAGGTCAGCATACCTGGACACGGGCTCATTTCATGTGCAATTCATGTTTGAAATGATCATTTTACAGCACAAGAGAGCATTCTTGAAATTTAAAAGCAAATAATAGTAAACAGAAAAAACTAGCGCTGTCAGCTAAGGAAAGTGAAAATTTCATTTTTGTGACAGATTTTACATTTACAAAACGTGGCTTTAGAAGTCAATGTATTGTGCTTTATTTCCAGAGAATTGAACATCAGTCTATCATTGGCCAACAACAATCCATTTACAAATGTGTTTGTTAACTGTAAACTTAGGCCCCGTCCACACTACTGCGTTTTCGTTTAAAAACGGAGACCTTTTGCTACGTTTGCACCTCCCCTCCACACTAAAACGGCAAAAATGGAGACCCAAAACGGAGAAGTTTAGAAACGCTGCCGGCCCGTTCTTCGTTTTGAATCTCCGGAGGGCGTTTTAGTGTGGACGGGTCAAAACGGAGGACTTTAGAAACGATGACGTAAAAAAACGTGATGACGTGAAAATCTAATGCAGCGCAGAACTCAGGCAGGAGTTAAGCTGTTTACAGGACCTGCACAAGATACACACAGCTTTCCGTTGGCTGGATGTTTCAAATGCACCCTGAGAAATGACTCGGAAAGCCAGCGCTACGAAGCTAAAACGTTGCAATCATTTCTCTACACACATCACATCGACTACTTACCAATAATGCTGTTTCAAGCTTGCTTTCTAGTAAAATGCATTGCACATCTTATTTGCCTGTTTAATTATATTCTTTGTATTTCCTGCATGTTTTTGCACCTATTCTGCACTTTTCTTAAATTGACTCTATTATGCTATTTTAAAGGTTTGTGATTTTGTTCTAGAGGTCTCCTACAATAGGTTTACATGCAGCCAACCTTTCATTTTCTCATAATATACATTGCAGCATCATCTCTTTTCTCACAGTATCTGAAATGGTTCGGTCGGTTTTGGGTTAACCCGGGAAGAACCAGCGCATGGTGGGATAATTTTAGCAATGAAGTTGTGTTTACACCGGCACGCGCATGCCCAGTGTTGGTGAATGGTCACGTGATCCGCGTTTTCAGTCGTTTTAATGTGGACGGAGATCGTATTCGTTTTAATTCTCCGTTTCTAAACGAAAACGCAGTAGTGTGACCTTAGAGCAGGATTTGAAGCCGTGTCTGGACGCAGTTTACAACTGATCCAGTCTTCAGAACATGAAGATGACTGTGGTTATGATAAAATACATTGGCAGAAAAATGTCTTACAAAAAGCTTTCCTTTGACTGAAGTGTAACATGAAGATTTAAAAAGTTTAAAAAGTCATAGTCAAGTCAAGTCATCTTCATTTATATAGCGCTTTTAACAATGTAGATTGTTTCAAAGCAGCTTTACAGAGATAAACTTATAATTTAAGGTAACAGAGATTGTTTTGGCTTTATAGCGGTTCTTTAATAAAGTTATAGTAACTGTTGCACAAAGCATAAATATCAGAAAATAGCATCTGGTTCCCACAAATTGTAAACAAAGTAATATGCTAATTGCTAAATAGGATTAAAGGTAAAAAGAACTGAGTAATGGTGGGCGGAGTTGGTAAAAATAGCCTAGCTATTTGTAGGATAATTCCAGTGTCTCATCTATTAGTGAGGAACTCAAAAACCCAAGGAACACAACATAACACGTCACGCCTCATATCAGAATCGTTAGTTTGTATGTTTGTTGCAACAGTCACATATAGTCACAGTTCTTAATTATATGATTTCGAAAGCAGAGCATTGCTGGACAACTATAGAAATGTAATGCCTCGTTAGTCAAATTATTACTCTAAAAAATGTTTCTCTCACCATCTCTTTCAGCTGCTGTGGTTGATTGTAAGCGCATCGCTGCTGTCTTCAAGGCTCGAGGGTCTCGAGAGCGTCTGTAAACTCCAAACAGCTCTCGTAAACACACATGCTCCCTTTACAACAGCAGCGGAGCGGCTGCACGTTTGACCCGCGGCTGTGCCGAATTATCAAGAGCTCTCTCCGGATGAAGATATCACTCGCTCCACTTCAGCTTTTCCAAGGTCTTTATTGAGTGCATTTCAGTACAATAGTTCTCAGAAAGTTACAGTTTCAAACTCTGACATACTCATCACAAGAAACGAGTGTTAACTATACAGTCTCGGTGAGGTGGGAGGGCTTTCCTTCATTCCGTATCTACAAAACAGTGTGAGCTAGTATCCATGCCATGCTAGTAATATCAACAGTATCTCGAACCCTTTGACACTCTGCCTTTTATTCTCGGTTGCCAAAAGTAATGCTCCATCACTTTAACATGAAAGTGTCATTTGAAGCACGAAAAAACAGAAAACACAAGGCCTGTTCCTACAGGCAGTGTCAGACGACGCTTTTGTTTGTTCCAAACTTGCTTTTTGTTTGCGCTTGTGAAGTCTGAGCCGTGCTGGTGAACACATGCACCGCTCAGACTTCAGCTGGCACAGTAACAGCATCAACGCTGATCCGCTGCCAAACGCACACCAGACTCCACAAAGTGTCGACACTCCAGGCAAAGAGTGATAAAATTAGACTCAATTCATTTCCGTTCATCCTCTCACTCCCTGCATGTTCCCTCAACCCTCCGAAAGGAGGAGGAAGAGGATGATACCCTTGCAAGAGATGAAGATCACCCTCGGTTTTGAGTTTTTGAACATGTGCAAAATGAGAGTTCAAAATGCAAAAAAAAAAAAAAAAGGATACATTCGCATTACAAACAATAGGGTACATATTCAAATAGAAATCATATATTACATCTGTATCGGTTCTACATGAGCAATACTGTAGGTGAACTTGATTTCACCAAGTACAACATGATCCTGGATCAACACCTTTGTTGAACCAGCAACAACATCCCAATCAGAGAGACAAGTTTACAGTTTATGTCAAGTTTAGTTTTACATCCAGGGTTAGGTGCTTCTACATCAGTGTTATTCACCGACCGTTTCCCTCTGATTTTAGGGATAAGTTATGCATAGGGTTAGGTTTAGGGATAGGATAAATATTTCAGACAGGAATGTTGTTCCAAAATCAACAAAATATCTTGACCCAGGAACATATCTTACTTGCCGGTGACCATGTGCGATGTTACGAAGATGTCTATTTGACAGTATATTAATAGTGATAGATGGATACATTGACCACACCAATTATCTGACCATCCTGTGATATCTGCAACGGCAATATCTGCACATGTAAAAACACCTTTGCAGAAGATTTTCACTGGAAAGGAAGTTTGAGGACAGTAAGATTTTTTTATTTATATATTTTAATGGCAAAGCTGAATATTCAGCAGTCTTCAGTGATGCTGTTTTGCAATTCAGCATTTTACTTCACTTACATTTCTTATTATTATCAATGTTGGAAACAGTTGTGCTGTTTAATATTTTGGTAGAAACTGGGATAACATTTTTTCGGGATCTTTGATGAATAGAAAGTTCAAAAGAACAGCATTTATTTGAAAGTTTAAATTAACTTTCACTTTTCATCAATTTAAAAGTAGTACTTTCTTTATATACATATCTTAGTGACCCCAAACTTTTGAACGGTAGCAAATATGGAGGAGGCGGGCAGCACAGTTGTTCGCACTGTGACCTCAAAGCAAGACGGTTCCTGGTTTGAGTCCAGGCTGAGCCAGGAGTCCTTTCTGTGTGGAGTTTGTGATAGATAGATAAAGGAGATGCCAATATTTAGGGTTTTTTCAAAGCTTATTTAAGAGTAATATAGTATTAATTGGGGGAAAAAATCTAGATATTGGCACCTCCCATTAAAAAACATGATATTTGTCAACCGCTGTAATTCTATAAGCCTTCCCTCAAAAAGACACAACATGAAATGCCATTTGCAACCCAATAAGCAGTATATAAGTGAAACAGGATTTTCAAAAATGATGATGACCAGCACAATTGGAGTGTGAAAAGAACTGAGAATAAATCAGGTGGTTGTAGAGAAGTTGAAAGAAACATGTAGTTAAAAAGAAAATAGGGTCAGTTTTAATTTCATGCTTACTTAAAACTCTAATCTCTAAGGTCTGTCATCTTTCTTAGTTTTTTATTCCTTGTTTTATCGAATTTCTTTCCCCATCCTGGACTCTCTACCATCTTTCGCTCTCATTTTGTCTTTTATTCTCTGACTCACTCCAGCTCATTCATCACTCTCCTCAGCCTGTGTGTATCCCAGCATGCTCCGCCCTCCCCAACGAGCGCAAGTCAGCCATTTTTCAGCTGGGCCATACAGCGGGACGCCGGACAGCTTGGTTACGCCCCGCCGCGAACGAGCTGGACGCGGGCCATGGAGAGGATACTTTGTGATCATTAATTGAGCTGCCTCCGGTCCTTTACAGAGGGGAAGACGTCTTCATCGTGTGCTAACGTTTTTATAAGAGCCAAACACTATTGCTACTACCGTCGTATTAAGGAACAGGTTCGATTTCTTCAATGTTATACAACGAAAGAGAGTATGTGTGTGTGTGTTTGCACAAAAAGAATAAGCCTCTTGGCAGAAGCTGTAAAAGTGTGTCATCCTTAACAAAGAGCCAATACGCTCTTTGGTTGCCATGGTGAAATTCATTGTAGCCAATTAGGTGCAACACCTTGGGTATATCTGCGTGATGGATTGTGTGTGTGTGTTGCTCATAGAGAATAACCATAAACCATGTGTCTGATTAACTTACAGGCAATGTAGCGGCTTATTCATTACACACACACACAAATGCTTCACAACAGACGAATGAATGGTGGAGGTGCTAACCTTTACAAACCTTACTGTTTCAAATCACACTTTAGGGCCCTTTAACGCTAACCCTCATGAGAGCATGTGGAGGTGCTTTTAGTCATTATGACCCTAAAATCTGGAACCTTTTACAAATTGCATTTATATGTATTCATTTATAAGACACTTTCATCCAATGAGGATAAAAGCCAACAATATTTACAGCACACAATGATTAGACAAGCTCCCAATTTTTCAAAATGTTAAAACCCTGGTGAAGAAATTTATTTTTATGTTGGCTTTTTGAGTGTTTAAGGGTCTGCATTTAACATTTAAATGACACATTTTTCACATGCTTATTACTCATGTTTTTTACTCATGTTTTACTCAGTTTGAATTTACTCACTTTACTTTTTTCATGTATTGCTTTTTTATTTTCTTAAAGGAATAGTTCATTTATCCCATAATTTACTCACCCTCAAGCCATCGTAGGTGTATATGGCTTTCTTCTTTAAGCCTAACACAACAGTTATATTAAATAAGGCAGAGTTTTTTAAGCTCATCCATTAATCATAAAAGTTATCAATATGACTCCAGTGGGTTAAAAAATGCCTTCTGGATTTTTATAAGAAAAATGTCTGTACGCGCATTCACAAGAGAGCCCAGTTCCGGCTGAAGAGTGACCTCTGACCCGACACATGACATGGGCGTAGCGTCAGCTTAGCTGAGAATTGATGAATGTGGAAGCACAGAGGGTAGAGCAAGACAAGCTAAACAAATTAGACGTCTAAAACAAGAAGTTTTAAAGAAAAATGTCAGAGGATTTCGATATAAGAGAAGAGTAGCTACGTGCTACATCAGGTCAGAGGTCACCCTTCCGCTGAGCGTAATGAGCGTACGGCCGTTGCCAGTGATTATAGTTTTAAATATGGATATTTAAATGCAAAAGACATTTATTAACCCACTGGAATCAAATGGATTACTTTTATGGTTGATGGATGTGCTTTTTGGGGCTTCAAAACTGAACACTATCCAATGCCATTACAAAGTTGGGAAGAGCCAGTATAATGTTTAATATAACTAGGATATAACCATATACACCTAGGATGGCTTGAGGGTAAATTATGGGATAATTTTAACTATTCCTTTAAAATGTTATTTCATTTTGAATTATGAAGCACATTTTATGTATGGAAAGGTGCTATACAAATAAAATATTAATAATAGTATTTGTAACATTTAAAAAAAAGTTCAATTCATTAACATTAGTTCATACAATAAGTATCATGAACAATGATCAGCCTTTTCCTCTAGGTTAATTAATAAATACACTGGATCATTGATAATCCATGTTTATTCAGTGTTCATATTCATTTATTCAACTTGAAATGGTAAAATGATTTAGAATTTTTAGAAATGAACATTAACCTAGATTAATAAATGCTTTAAAAAAAGTCCTGTTGGTTGTTCATACGTACCTAAAGCATTAACTAATGTTAACTTGGTATAGTTTTACCTATAATAATAATTATTTTATATAATTAATTATTAAAAATTATTATTATTATAAATTAATCGGCTGATGCTATTTCTCAATGGCAACCAAAAGAACAGCCCAAAGCTGACAACAGTGTGTATGTGTGTGTGTGTGTGTGTGTTACCCAGTGCTTCATTGACTGCTTAAGTAGAATGTGCTCAATGGGGTGGCGTTAGGCATCTGTTCATAAAGGGTCACACAGATGTTCAATCCAGACACACACACAACTAAATGGAGAGCTGGTGACACGAAAGAACATGTACCGCATTTAGCAATGTCATCTGGAAACATCTGGAGCCGAGAGAGTGATTCGGCATGATAAAAGTGGTGAAGGACAGCGGTTGTGCGAGTCTCTTCGTTTCCTGCCTGCAACCTTTTCATTTGCTTATCATGTAAACACTTGCTTGGAAACAGATTAGCGGTTTTAAAGACCCTGTAAGACCAACATTAGTACAGCTTATTAACAGTGAAACTACATTTAAGTGTACCAGCTAGTTTAGGAGGTGACGACACACCTTCCCAACGCTAGTCGACGCATTCAAACACTCTGACACAAAACTAACAAGAACGACTAGAAGAAGTAGAAGAAGAAGAGGTGGAAGAAAGAAAAGCTGTACACGTAAGTGCTCATCAGCGTGGAAACACCTACAATAAACACTGTTTAGTGGCCTGAATGCGTAGCTTTTTTCACCTAAAGTATCTCTTTTTAACGCTAGTTTATACACAACTAACTGATATTTACACAACATCGACAGCGTCAGAGTTCATCCCAGATTGTTCTTGTGAGCGAGTTCGTGTCCTGCAGAATCCGTGGTTCTGTTCCAATGCGCAACATTGCCAAAAAAGCAAGCGGAAGAAGAGTGTATTTACAAGGAGGTCCGTTACACTTCACCTTCAATATGAAGGTTTACTCTGAAGATATACTCGTGTTTATTTAAAGATATACATCATTTACGCTCGTACGGCCAGGGGATGGGACGCAGGCATACAGCATGTCCTTTGGCAACGTCAGCCATACCAAAATCGACAGGTAATGTAAGTGGGAAGCAGTGGCGAAAGAAGGTTTATAGTGGAAAAAAAGAAGAACGATACAACCTTGTAGAAAATGATGCGAGACGTCTCAGAATTGGAATAGCGTCGTGAAGATAACTAAAGCGGAATTACAATGACGAAAAGAGGACAAAGAGTCTGCTTCTCCAGTTTTCCCTATACTGTAAATGTAGCCCAAAGACACAAACAGTCGACAGGTTAACAGACGTCCTGGGAGTTCCAATGGGTCTGGTACTGTTCTGATCTTGTCTGTTGGATATGGGATAATGGTTCTTCTCCTGAAACACGTTCTCAGATCAGGATGATAGTCTCTATTCTGGCGCGCTCCGATGGGATTGGGCTCGCCCGCTGGTAATTCTTCCGCAAGCTGCCCGGCCCGTCGTCAGGCGCCCCCTGTAGTCATGCCAGCGCAGTGCCCGTCTGGCACTGAGACATCTGCGGGTGCATGGACTGAATGCTGTTGAGGATTTTCTTCTGATGGCCGGCTAGAGTCACACCTATCCTCAACAGGTCCCTGTGAACACAAGAATGCATACCTACAGTTATTTTTTGGGACACACATACCAACGTATGATACTTTAACATCATCTTCCCAAGCTAAAGAGGCAGCGGTTATCGTTGCACAATGGTTGATGCTCAAACTACATTCACACCGCAACTACATGTGGCCCAAATCTAATATTTCGAGGCTGTGCACATGAGCTGATATAGATAGAATGAGATTCTAAAAGTTAACATGAGTTGCAATCAGTGTTGTGTAATGCATTACTAAGTGATTAATTACTGTAATTTAATTGCAGTTACTACTAATGTAATTCCATTGAATACTGTATAGACGACAGAACAATTCCATTTAAAACAATAGTGGATTTAAGTTACATCAAAATGTAACATCAAATGGTAAAATGTATGTTTTTCATATAACCTTCTCCCTTTAAATACTTTGGTCAGTTCAAGAATAAATTATGCAATTTTATATTATTTAAAAGAACAAAAAGAGCACTTTCATGTCAGTCGTTGTATTATTCAGCTGGTCGAGTATAGGATTTAAGAAGTAATTAGTAATAAGTAATGCAATACTTTTTCGAGAGTAATCTAATTACACTGTTGAAGATTATGGATCGGGACGAGCTGCTTAATCAGGGCCAATTAAGCATTTTTTAACTGATCGGTAGTGGCTATACTAAGCCCGATCCTTTATTTTACGTCAGCTGTCATGCAGGTGTCATGCAGTCGGTGGCGGGATTAAAAGGAAAAGAAAATGCTCTAATGTTCATTTGTGAATGAGTTTTTTTTCTAACACGTCACTCACGTACGTTTGAGCTTCTGTGTTTAGCTTATTTCTGACATGGAAACTCTCTGAGAGTTTGGCATGGTAATGGGTATGACAATGTTCATATTTGCAGAGGTGGACAGTAACGTAGTACATTTACTTCTGAATTTATTTATTTATTTGTCTCTCACTTCTTTATATTCAGTTTTAAGGCGTTTACATTGATAGCATTTTTTTCCCCTTTAAAATACTCAGTTTGAATGTAGATGTCTCTGCATATATTAATAATAAAAAGGTTGATCACTTTGCTATCACACATCTGCCTGTTGTCACTGTTCTTCATTATCATCCACGCTAACGAACTTGGTTAATTACTATTACTCTGGCAGTGGTACTGAAATACTCTAAAAGCAGTTTGCCAGATTGTGCAAGAAAAGATTCACTCCCTAAGCTACTCTTGACAAGCACCTCTTCATGTTTGTAGAAAAACGGTCAGTACACCAAAAGGCCAAGTAAGATCAAGATGGGTCTGTCACAGCATGCGATTTTAGGTGACCGTTTCATTGCCACCTCTAAATTACAAAGACAAAAGAGTAACTCTGAATAAACGCTCAATTTACTCCGCTATTTTCAGAGAGAAGCTTTTATTCTGAATGAGGACACTGTGTACTATCAATATACGAACCATTGAAACAGCACAGAGAGAGAGAGGAACAGCACAGAGCCCCCACAGGTTTATAGATGTGAGAGCAAACAGCATTAGCACATGAAAGCCGCTTGCATTTAACTTTCTGTTTATGCGTGGGCTCGTACTTATGTTGCTAATTAAGCACAGACCCTCTCTGTGAGCGCCGGCTGCATTAATCAGAGCGTCAGAGACGCTACACCTCACAGTCTGCTTCCCGCCACGAACAAACCACCAGGAGATGTGTTTTAAACATCATCAACAGCATATCCACCTGTTCGCTCGATAGCGAATCAAACAAGTCAACACATGCGCACACACCTCAGCGATACGCACTAATCCTACTGTACGGTTTAGAAATCGATGTTTAACACATTTGTGGAGCTATCTGACCACCCCACATTCTGTGATCAATGTGCTGTCTGGAAATCTGAAACCAGCTTTAATAAGCCTTCACACAGGCAGAACTCACAGAGTATTAGACATCATCTAAAACAAACCAATAATATGACAGAACGGCTGAATAAGATGCATAACTGTGGTACACATAATGCGTTTTCAGAGATGTTAACTGTGATCTATGAAAGCCTGTTTCCAACTCAGAGTGAAAAAAATATCAGGAAAATGTGATAAGAAAAAAATAGCAAATGTGAGATTAAAAGTTGTAATTACGAGAAATAAAGTTGCAGTTAGCTGGTTGACTATTTGTATAAACACATCAAACTTTAAACTCACTCTGAAGTCATCTGGGTTACCAGCTGTAGGGATGTGAAGCCAGAGTTGAGGAAGTTGTCTCTGTACTGAGACATCTTGACAGCGGCCAGCCAGTCCTCTACAGAACTAAAGGTGGTGAAGTCTGGGATGGACCTGTCCAACAACGGCTGGGACGGACTGGTGGAGGAGAATGAGAGAGTGAGATTCAGGAGAGTAGAGGAATCAAATGACCCAACCTTAGGTGTCAGAGTTGCAGTCTTTGTAGGGACCAACACTGTGGGGACCTATCCTGTTTTTCCCAGAATGAAAACAGCTTAATATGTGGAATAATTATGTATGAAATATTAAATATTAATATATTTATTATGTAAAAATGCCAAATGTTCAGAGTTTGTTTCGGGCTAGCCTACAGGATTTACACTATCATTCAAAAGTTTGAGATTGGTAAGACTTTTTAACGTTTTTGAAAGTCTCTTGTATGCTCACCAAGACTGCATTTATTTTTAATGCATTTATTATTAACAGTAAAAACAGTAATAATGTGAAATATTACTTCAATTTAAAATAACTGTTTTCTGTTTTCATATTGTAAAATATAACTGATTCATTTGATGGCAAAATTCCATTTTCAGCATCATTACTGCAGTCTTCAGTGTCACATGATCCTTCCGAAATCATTCTAATATGCTGATTTGGTGATGTTGAAAACAGTTGTGCTAATTCATATTTTTTTGTGGAAACTGTTATAGTTTAAAAGTTCGAAAAGAACAGCATTAGCATGCTTGCTAAATAAAAATGTTAATTTCTTTAAAAAAACCAAAAACAGTTGTGTTACATTTAACATAATTTAAGGTTCCCACATTGGTATAAAGATTAAATACTTTTATGATGAGTTTGTTGGACTCACATAGTGGGTATACTGGCGACTGCTTTAAGGCTGGTGGGGTTACGGATGAGTTTGTCGAGTGTATTGACGATATCTGTGAAGCGTGGCCGAGCGTTCCGATCTTTCTGCCAGCAGTCGAGCATCAGCTGGTGGAGAGCAGTGGGACAGTCCATGGGGGGCGGCAGCCTGTAATCCTGCTCTATGGCGTTGATCACCTTCACACACACACACAGATAATATTGTCATTAATTGCTTTGTTTTCATTTGTGGGGGAAGCATATGCTAGTTTCATAGTGGATTCATAAACATGCAAATTTTAAAAAATGTAAGGATAAAAACTCTAAATAAATGATTTCTATGCAATAAATGATTACTAAGTAAATAATGTCATGACTAACTCGTGACAAAGTGTCACTGAATGAATAATTGAACAAATATTTTGAGTCAAATCTTTTGTATGAACAACAGAGCCGAAACTCTGTTAACATTTTATTAAATTTTTCATGCATCCAAATCGCCATTGTTCGTGTTTTCAGTTGAAAAGCCAAGTATGTCAAGTATAAAGCCCCAAAATGAAACTCTTTGTAAAAAAAAAAAAAAACTCTAAACGAATGAACCCATCAATTGTTTGGTTACCGACATTGTTCAAAATATCTTCTTTTGTGTTCATCAGAAGAAAGAAATTAATACAGGTTTGGAACAACTTGAGGGTGAGTAAATGATGACAGAAGTTTAATTTTTAATGAACTATCCCTTTAAATAATAAGAACTAAATAATACCATATCATAAAAAAAGATCCAAAAGCACACACTATTGTTTTATCTCACATAAATACCCTCATGTTTCTGTTTTGTTGCATAGAGGCCGCAACATGACACACAAACAACAAGTGAACATCATTAATCTTTAACTGTGATCTGTCGTTCTATCCTCCTCAAACACTGGACTCTCTTCCCATATTCCTCTCTCACTGATTCTATCTGACACAAGCAAACATCAAATGAACAAACAAACATGGTCTATCCTCTGCATACCAATTCTGAGCTCTGGTTTGCATAAACATGAATCTAAATATTTGAGGATCAATCAACTCTATGCTCCCTCCACAGCGGCCGCTTTTCACCTAAACATATTCCACATGATGGCAGAGAGATGTGGACTCTGAGCACTGCAGATGTCCTGCTGTTTCATTATGCTGATATGATAGTTTTATGTTAATAAGGGATTGGATTATTGTTAAAAACTCTAGAAGATTGGATAATGAAGTGTGATAGGCAGAAACAACATTATCCACCTCATTCACAACTTTACCCTTGGCGGCTCTTCTGCGTCTGAGAGAATGACATGGGGGCTCTTTTGGTTTGTTTTTGGTGCATGTCATGTGATGTTAAACACTTTGTACAACAGAATTAGACAGCTTTATAGTCCTTCATAAGACGGTTTTCGTGAATATTCAACAATATGATTTTCAATGGATACAATCTTTGGGAAAAGAAAGTACATGCAAGTATGTACAGAAAGTACATAGAGAGTAATTATTTTCTTCAATTTATTTTCTTTGATCTGAATGTTCTGAATCTTTGAATGCTCAATTATTTTTTTATAGTTGTGAGTTCAGCAATTACGGTCGCAAGTTCCTCAGGGTTCGTTTTGCATCTCTGATGTGTTAACTGGATGCTAAATGGTTTGGGGAATTTATGTTTGCATTGGCAGGGTTTTCTGAAAATGCCAAGAGAGCCTGCGCTGTATTCACAATACAAACAGAAGAAAAGAAAAAAACTTTTGTCTGCACTGAAACGCACATGCTGGAGGATTTGAATGCAGAAAGACTTTGAGGTAAAAGGACTCAAAGCAGTGAACATCAGAGCCAATGAGATTGACATTTACATTTAAATTTAGTCATTTAGCAGATGCTTTTATCCAAAGCGACTTACAAATTAGGACTAAATTAAGCGAGTCATTGTGAAGAGGCAAAAACAATGCAAGAAGTGCTCAAAATACAAAGTTCAGGCATTGCTCAGAGTAGCATAAGCCAGACAAGGGAGGATTAAAGGAAAAGGAAAGGTTTTTTTTTTTTTTTATGAGGTTAAGTGCTCACGGAAGAGATGGGTTTTCAGTTGTCTTTTGAATGTTGTCAGGGATTCTGCATTCCGGATGAGGGTGGGGAGATCATTCCACCAGCATGGAACCGTGAATGAGAATGTTCTGGAGAGTGATTTTTTGGCTCTCTGTGATGAAACCACGAGCCGTCGCTCATTGACTGATCGTAGACTTCTGGTAGGGATGTAGACTCGTAGGAGCGAGTGAAAGTAGGAGGGAGCTGAGCCTGTGATAGATCTGTAAGCAAGCGTCAATGCCTTGAACTTGATGCGAGCAGCGAGTGGTAGCCAGTGCAGAGAGATGAACAGAGGAGTGACGTGGGCCCTTTTGGCTAGTTGAAGACGAGACGAGCTGCAGCGTTCTGAATCATTTGTAGAGGTTTAGTTGCACATGATGGAAGTCCAGAAGCCAGAAGAGCATTGCAGTATGATTTTTGAAAGGCAATGAGACTTAGGGAGGTCTCAGTGTTTGTTTCAGGGGTCTGAGAGCGATTTGCAATACACTTTATATACATCAAGAATGCATAGTGAGGACCAACAGCCTCACTTTTCTCTTACATATTGCAAAAATCACTGGCCATCACAGGTTACCATAAAAGGTTATGATGAAACACAACGAGTTTAGTATTATATTATATTATATTATATTATATTATATTATATTATATTATTCATCATGATTACATTATTCATCATGATTATATTAGTCATTATGATTAAAATATTCATCAATATTATTATTTTATACTATTAATAAATTATAATAATACTAACAACAACCACAACAACAACACTACTCATACTACCACTATTAATAATTACCATTATTGTTATTATTATTATTAAATCAATATGAAAATATAACATAATAATGTAATATAAAGTGGACTAAGTATATAATATAATATAATATAATATAATATAATATAATATAATATAATATAATATAATATAATATAATATAATATAATATAATATAATATAATATAATATAATATAGGGTTGCCCCCAAGATTCAGGGCAAGTGTGTCTCAAAGCCAGTTATAGAGAGCTAATTCTCTGTTCTTTGTAAAATGTAAACTTACATCTTGGTTGCTCATGTCCCAGTAGGGCCTCTCGCCAAAAGACATCACCTCCCACATGACGATCCCGTAACTCCAGACGTCACTAGCAGAAGTGAACTTCCTATATGCGATCGCTTCAGGCGAGGTCCATCTCACAGGGATCTTTCCACCCTGAGGAAAAAAACAAAAACATGAGATTTAAATGGGGAGCTGTCATGTGGATTGATTTTGTAGAATTTTGCAGGAATCCATGTTACTCTACATAACATTTATGTACACAACCATCCAATAAAAAAAATATATCACGTTCACATGGACAGCTGGGAAGTATGTTGTTTGAACATAACAAATAAGCAACGGGATCATATCGACTCACTGAGTTCTATATCCACTGCAGCTATAAATAATTGCAAACAATGGGCTGCATTTGCATTTTTTAAAATTCAACACGACTGAATTCAATTATTTTTGCTTTACAAAACACCATACAAAACATTTTCTTCTCTTTCAGTACACACACACAATAGTGCATGTGTGTGTTTGTGAGGAGGGCCTAGTCTCATCCATGGAGGGTGTCTGTCTGTAATTGGTCTACCTGAGGCTATATTTGTGTGTCTCACTGATTAAAATTGACAGTGGTTTGTTTCACCTTTGTGTCTGTTTCACCTGAAAGATTTACCTCACACACCCACCCGCACAAACAATGACAAAACACACACACACACACACACACACACACACACACACACACACACACACACACACACACACACACACACACACACACACACACACACACACACACACACACACACACACACACACACACACACACACACACACACACACACACACACACACACACACACACACACACACACACACACACACACAGTGGTTTGAGAAACCACATGCTTAAATTATATTCCAGTGTCACTTAAAAAGTGACAATAATTAAACTAATATTTTTATATTTTATAAATAAAATACCAGTGTTTACCAGCGCAAAACATGCTGCCAAGACACAATGTGGGTCATTGCTAGGGCGTTGCTATGCAGTTCATTTGTCCTAAATGGTTTTTAGCAAGTTGCAGTGTGGTTGCTTATATTGGTTGCACTCCGGTCTTTAGAAACGACTGGGGTCTCTACTTTAATATAAGTTAATATAAGGGAATTTTCCAGCACCTTAGCCCACCAAATTGACAGTTTTTAAATGACAATTTAATGTAGTTTCAAAAAAAAACAAAAAAAAAAAACAGGAAATATTGCAGTGACTTGCAGAAGAGGAAAAATAAATTCAAATGTCGTGCATGATGTCTCTGCTTGTGGGGGGGGATTTCTCATTTTAAATGCAACTCTTGCTCAGTGTTCTCGTGGATGGAAAACAAAACACATAAATATATGAAAGTACAACAACCCAACATAAGATTACATAATCTTGACATGTGGATGATCAAATGAAAAAAATATATGAATGATTGGAGGGATTGGATGACCATTTGTGCTTGAACTTTCTCCTGACCTTTGTGTTTAGTGACCCGAAAGACTCAATTTCATCTTCATCGATTTCAATAAAAGATGGAATGAACCTACATACAACAGCCTTAAGGTCACCTTCCCTGACCGTTTTCTGTCTCGAGAGGTGTCACCATACAGATGAAGCACATAAACACTGAACATTGAATCCATGTAGTGTGAACAAAACAGAACTTATCCATTAATTGTAAATCCAAAAGCGGCACTGTTTTTCACCAATGACAGTGTTTGAAAATAAATAGGTGAATCACTGAAAAATGAAAAGTCAGAGCAAATATAATAATGTGGTATATCTTTTATACAACATTTATAGTTATAGTTTTGGAAATGAGCTCTTCGGATAGTTCTGTTTCGGATATGAGCTGCAGTCTGACAGAACAATGAAGATCTGTCCCTCAGAGCAGCACATGCACACAGCAAACAACACTTGAACAACTGCAGAAGAAAGACGCACCACTTGTGTTTAATGTCCCAAACACAAACAATCTGCATTGGAAATGCGCCTGCATGAGGCAAGATGGCAGCAGCATAAATTTACAGCAGATCTGTGAAATATCTAAAAAGACAGAAGAGAAAAGAGACTGTCTGTCTATCTACTTTACAATACTTACAAGTGAGATTGATGACAAAACATGAAGTAATGCAAAAATATAGAGTGGTGTAACACAAACCAAACACAAAACATATATACAATGATATAAAATTACTCATACTTTGATAAAAGGTCCACCATCCATCCCCATCTCACACAGATGTCAACAAACCAATGCTTCAAAATTGATGAATACTAGATCACCTTGTCTAACTGCTTTTAAATTATAACCCGTGGCCATTCGCTTTCTCTGTGGGCCTCACAGATCTAATTTGCTTATATCTCCTTCACTTACATTAATTTCAAATTCCAGTCCAAATTGTGCTGCAATAACATCAGCAGGCAAATCAGACGTCAGGGGAGCTGGTTCAGATAGCAGTAGGCTAACCGTGCGTATCTAACCTTTCGCCCCCTCTTCCCGGTCCCGTACCACCCCGCCACCGCCCAGACACCCAACGGGGACAGTACAAATTAAACCACGCTCACCTAATCCTTTATCATCCGTTCCTTTCAATTTCCCATTCAGGATTTTTAATATTAGATTATGACCTTGTCTTTCATAACCAGGTTAAGTTTTTTTTCCCTTTCACTCTTTCTTTTTCTCTTAAGAGTTCTTTGTGCTTAAATGAAACAGCACTTGTACGCCACTGTGAACTGTTTTCACTGGGATCAAGTCTCTCACATGGCACCGTGCCCATGCTGCAGGTCAAAGGGCAGATTTCATGTTTAAATAATGACAGCCGAGGACAGCTGTGTGGTAAAATGGTGTTGATATCCTCCATAACTTGATAACCAATCTGCTCACAGTCAACATTTTACAAGAGAGGCAAGAGTCAAGGCTGCATAAACCCATGCAGGAAATTGAGACTAAATTGATAGTTCATATTGACTAAAATAAATCACAAAAAATGCTGCAGTACAAATTACACACTAAAAGGGCAAACAACAGTTTTACAACTGCTTGTACTTATGTATTTTTGGGGTTGAAGTGTAACTTGGCCCTACTGTGGACATAGGGAATACCTGGAATTGAGTGTCTTGTTGAGGAGAGGTGTACAATTACTGTTATTAGCAATAAAATTAATGAAAATCCCCAAACCATGCATTGAAGAAAACACACAAGGCATAATTAGGGACCAGAATATCATAGGGCTCCAAGAATCCACTCAGAACACCTTCACAACCACCCAACAACATCCTGGGAACAATCTAACAACCAGCTAGCAACATTGTAGCAACCACCCAGAACATCCAAGAAACCACCCACAACACCAGGTCCAAGCAACCACCCGTAAAACCCTAACAACCACCCAGTGACATTCTGGCAACCAACCACAAACCACAACCACCCAGTGTTCTCCTGGCAACCGACCAGAACCTCTCTTGCAACCACAACCCCCAGCATCATATAGCAACTGGATGGTTGCCAGAATGGGTTTCATGGGTGGCTGCTTGGATGATGCTAGCTGGTGTTGTGGGTGGTTGCTGCAATGTTGCTAGTTGGTTGTTAGAACAGCATACTACAGTAGTAACAACCACCCAGCAACATCCTGGCCAACAACCAAAACCCCCCTTGGAACAATAACCCCCAACATCATATCCTACCAACCACCCAGGACACCCTGAAAGCCACCCAGCAACCACCTAGAGCAAACTAGTCTCAGACGCGTGTGTCACGTTCTTTAACGGTCCGCCTGAAAACAAAAATGCTGCTATGCCAAACCCCCTCATGGAAGAAGAACAGTGACGTGTTTGCAACTGTGACAATGAGCGCTTTTCAAAATCTAATTAAAGTAAAATAGGCCCAATAGTTTTACACACCGGTCTGTTATTGTAGGGACATCGACGTTACATTTTCACACCCCTAAAACATGACGCAGAACAAAAGGAACTGTGATTATTCCAGAGTCCAGACTTTCTGCCGTCAGTCTGAAGGTCTGGCTATTCGAGACTAAGAACACACTAAAAAAACACCGAGCAACATTCAAGCATCCACTTAGAATAATAAAATATATAACAACACAAAATCTAGTGTTACTTTAAGGTTCTAACAAAAACGTATGCCTTGGCATAAATGAAAGCATAAATCAGCATTCATTCAGAATGAATCTGGCTCTGTGATAGTGACCTTGAGACTTTCCATCTAAATGCTGTTTTACACTATTAGAATTGTTCAAAGCAAGCTGCTGTGAGATCAGGGAAGATTAAGAAGCATAAAATGAGCACACTTGTTGTTCTCAGCTGCACTGCACAGGGGACTGACACACACATTCAGACAGGGAATGTAATAACTGATGGGCTTATATTGGCTTAGGTACCTGTGACACTTCAGACTACATCAAACACACACAGATGCATTTTTGTTCTTACAAAGATATTTTTTAGCAGATGAACAGACTCATGTACTAACTCTGATGGTGGTGAGGTCATTCATTCTCTTTTCAACACAAATACTAGCTCTACTGCTTGAGCTACAGGAGCAACAGTTGCCAACACTGATGCAACACAACCAGACAACTGGTTTTTGATGGTCAGATGGCTTTTTTTTGTGTCATAGGCCAATTTCCACTGCCAGCAAACCAAGTTGGGCAGTTTGAACTAGTTTAAGTGACAGTTCTTGGCCAGAATAAGTTGTAATGTGAACAATTCTTGACACTAACAGGCAAAAGTCTGGCTAAACAAGACTATGCAATTGCACGAGATGCTAAAGGACATCAGACTTTAACACCTGGAACTGAGAAGACAAGTGTGGGAACACAACTGAAGACACTGAAGGAATTGGAAATAGTGAATAAACATGAAAGAGAGAATGAGCATGTCACATTCCACAATCTGGCATGCCTCGGAATGGAGAGGAAGAGGAAGAGGGAAACAGAAAGTGACAGAGAGGAGGGTGGCAGGGTGAGGGGGTGTCACACATTCAGATCCCACCTCAGTGTAAATAGTTTTATTTTCCATTTACAGCACACAGCCACTGCACTTGTCATGCTGACAGCAAGAGGGAAGTCTGTGTTCATGCTGAGAAAGTGAGGGACAATTCTTTATTTCTTCACTTTCAATTCCACTCCCTTTTCTATATCATCTCCTTCAAGACCAGGAATCCTCCAGTTTTGGACGAGGAACTCACTGGCTAGTTTGTGTGTTTTAGAACAAGATTGTGCTATCTTCAAGTTAGACACAGTACATAAATCAGCTGAAAACAAATTTAAAAAGCAAAATGTCCATGTGACAGGAAGACAGATGGGCAGACATACTTACAAATGTCTCATCCTAAGAGTCCGGTACAGTACTGTACTGTGTGTCCAGACTGAATGACTGAATGTGACTGAGCTGTTTAGGTATTACATTTTTCAATCCAGTTATGGACAGACGAATGGATGGACAGACAGACAGACAGACAGACAGACAGAAATAATGACAGACAGACATATAGACAGATAGATGGGAAGATAGGGAGATAGATGCTTGATGGGAAAGCCTGTGTCCTTTGATAAAACAGTGATATTGGACGCAGAGAGTGATTAATTGGTGAAAGAGTTGACAGAGTGACAGATGAAGCAACATAGTCAAACAACCTGAAAGATCAGCACTGCATGGATGGATGTGTGTGTGTATTTGTGTGTTAATCACATCACAGAAACTTAAACCTTCATGTCTTCTGTGAATCCTTGGATAAATTCTACAGCACCATCAATGGAACAAAACACTGAATTCCCTTTCACGTGACTGGTGTCAACGTTCCCCAATGCAAATAACTCAGTAAAGAGAAAGGTCAAGCTACAACTACTATGTCCGACTCACAGACACACAGGCAGACAGACAAACAAACAGACAGACAGATAGATCAGAAATATGGATAGATGGATAGATTATGTCGTATAATTTTATCGACCTAAACCAGGCTAACAAACAAAGGGCACAAAATGTTGACAAGTGAACAAAAATGCCCCCCAAAAAACCCTGGGGGGTAATTAAATTCTCCCTCTATCAGTAAGGAAGACAGAGATGTCACATCAGTATCGCACCCCAGTTCACACCTTTGCCGCATATCCCTGTCAATCAACAGTCACCACAGGACATCCTGTTTGTGAATGGCGGCTGCCTTTGGGGCTTAATGAGCTTTCACACGTTTCAAGAGAGACAAAACGTTAGCTAAATATTCCCTGTCTGTTGTCTCGTCTCCTTATCATCCGCCTCACATCTCTGATCACCAGCGCCGAGGAACCACCCGAGTGTAAAAGATGAAATTGTTTGCTTACAATGCATGGGACATTTCGATGAGAGGTCTGAAGTGAATTTAAAACACGTTCAATAAAGGATGTGACCTAGGGCTGTTTTTCTGCAGTGCAGAGGAATTATGCATTGAAATGGTTGACCCTGCTAAAAGTGTGACTGTCAATGTACCAGCTCCTCCGAAACTAGCCTAATACAGAAATCATAACAGGGTCTGATAAGACGGAACAAGACAATGAATTATCAGTAAACCCAGATAATTACCAACGTGGTGAATCCACGGTACCAGAAATATCACAGTGCTCTGAATAGAGAGTCTTTAAGGAGGCAGGAGAAAATAGTATTTCATATTAATATTAAAGATCTGCAGCACAGGAGGGCTAATGATGCCTTGGATGCCTATTAATGATACATAATAGAGAAATCTGGAAGTCTAAGCACTCCATTTGGGGAGACAGGCTATTGGAAGTCCAGTCACTTGGCTTTGTTCAATCACATACAGAATTTAAATGCATTTTTTTTTCAGGAAATGGTCATGTGCTGTCAGGGAGACAATGCACTGTTTCATTCTGGAGACATTTTAGGAAATAAAAGACAATAAAGCAGATAAGAATGAGAAAATAAAACCAAAAAATGTAAATGACGTACAGTATACCTGTCTTTTCAATTATTTCAAGCAAAAGTGCCAATCATCGCACCTACTATCTTCAGTTAAAATGAAGTGGTGAGTCTGACAAAGTCTTACCAGTGAGCTGGTGTAGGTGGGGTCAGAGGTGTCTTCCTGCAGATAACGGGATAGGCCGAAGTCCGACACCTTGCACACGAGGTTGCTGTTGACCAGGATGTTGCGGGCAGCCAGGTCTCGGTGGACGTAATTCATTTCCGACAGATACTTCATCCCTGCAGCAATTCCCCTCAACATCCCCACCAGCTGGATCACCGTGAACTGCCCGTCGTTTTGCTACCACACAACACAATCACATGACATTCACCAATATGTCAAAGCTCAATCAAATGAGCTTTCGGTGTTGTACACATTTTTGGTTCTATCTGTTGGTTACTGAAAAATGTTAGCATCTATTTCTGTTTCACTCTAGTTCAAAAAGCTTAACAAGTAGGACATGTTCTAGGATCAACATACTTGTTTCTAGAAGGAAATTTGTATCAACCAATCAGACTTTAGGGTTACAATCAGAGTTGAGCACCATTCAGAACTGAACTGAGTCCCTTTAAAATTTCAGTTCAGTTCCTTGACTGAGTTGGATTTGAATAGGGATAGCAAGCAGGATGTAGAACTCCAATTAAAATTTAAATGTAACAAACTTAATGTAATTTATAGGCAGACAGACAGACAGACAGACAGACAGACAGACAGACAGACAGATAGATAGATAGATAGATAGATAGATAGATAGATAGATAGATAGATAGATAGATAGATAGATAGATAGATAGACAGATAGACAGATAGACAGATAGATATCCACTGTACCCTTGAATAAGGGCTGTTGCAATTAGCATGAAATCAAACAGCTGAAAGTCGTTCTGATACATGGATGTACTTTTAGAAACATGTTCATTAAATAAAATGATAATTTTAATAAAGGCAAACTCTTTTTTTTTATAAAATTATTATAATAAAGTATTTGCACAACCATGAAATAAACAAATTGATTTTATTTTTTTGAGCACCATTTGTGTTTAACACTCTTCATCAATAGCTGTCTAAAATATGTTTACAGCACATAGTGGGGGACATTTCAATTCCTTCGAAACTTCTGTACACAGTCGCCATGTTGCGCAAGTGAAAGCTTTGAACTGAATGCACGATAACAAACAGGGGTGGGGGGGTGTGGATCGATGGTGACGCTACTCGGATGTGGTGGATTTTTAAGCTGACTTCAAAGAGAACCTTTATTGCGGCACCAGATCAAAGCTAGGGAGAACCAATCCATGAGATTGAAAAAAACGGGCTGAACATCGATTAAGCAGTGTACTTCTCCATGCCAGAGGGAAAGAATGAAACAGAAAGAAAAGAGAGAGAGAGAGAGAGAGAGAGAGAGAGAGAGAGAGAGAGAGAGAGAGAGAGAGAGAGAGAGAGAGAGAGAGAGAGAGAGAGAGAGAGAGTGTGTGCTTGTTTTGGATGTTGCATTTACCCTAAGGAAAGAGTCGAGTGCCCCGTTCTCCATGAACTCTGTGACGATCATGACCGGCCGGCTTTTGGTGACCACGCCTTCAAGGCGAATGATGTTGGGGTGATCAAACTGCCCCATGATTGATGCCTCAGACAGGAAGTCGCGTCTCTGCTTCTCAGAATAACCCGCCTTCAGTGTTTTGATGGCAACGTAGATCTCTCGTTTTCCAGGCAGTTTCAGTCGACCTTTATATACTTCCCCAAACTCACCTGGGGCGCAAAGAGAGGAAGAATGAGTGGGAGAGTATTTAGACCATAAAAACAATAAAGTGGTTAAAGATCCAAGCTCATAACTAAAAGACAGTAGATTCAAACTTTCACAATTCAATGGATAGGAATGTGAATGTTTGGAGGAGTAGAAAGATCTATGAATCAATAAATTAGACTGCAAATTGGATTCCCAAAAACAAAAGCTGTCGGAAATATGTCAATGATTGAAAGTCAGAATTTGAGAAGTTATATTGTTTAACTGCATGAAGGAGAATCACTTATGTACTTACTTGAATTTATCCTTAAAACGAACCACCCCTATTGAAAATGAACTTCAGTGATTCAGCAAAAAAGTTTCTGTATTGGTCAATCCAAGTGAATTCGGATGTTACATAACTTCTAAAGCAAATAGCAAACAAAGAAGCCTTAAAAGTCCCAAAGTTTAAATAAAAAATTGAGAGTATTATCGCTGAATTTCAGGATTTAATCAAGCTGAACTTTTCCATGTTAAGTAAACCATTTGTAGGCTAAGTAAACCAATGTGGCAAACAATGTCAACTTTTAAACATGGCTCAACCAATAGAGTTAGGCCTTGTCCTGAATGGCACCCTAAACACTCGAGGTCTTCCTCTGAGTCCGCACCTTTGTGACGTAACACTGCTTTGACTGTCGGAAAGGAGTCAAAAGTGTGCATCAAGGCCGCATTTCGACCACAAAGGGGCACTCATGAGAACCCTTCTGAAACCTAAAATGACTAAATGGGACATCCTACAGTCTCATGGACTTAACGGACATGTGGCAGCCATTGTGAAGTCCACAAGACTGAAAGTCCATATGAAGTGTGCAATTTGGGGCAGTGCCTTAGCTTGGGACTGGACTACTGTTAACTCTAGAGAACTAAAAATATAGTTACCAAATGAACCTCCAAAATTATTCAAACAGTTCATATGTGGTAGCTTAAATGTTAAGGATTTGGGCTGTTAACACAAAAACTGCAGCTCCCAACCATGTGGATGTGACTCATGATTGAGTCACTGGGTTCATTCTGACATTACGCATGTCACTAAACCCCAGGTTGCAAACAATAACTTCACTAGAAGCAACTTTGGAACAAAACCAAGCTCGATTATTTATATGGCGCCAGAAGTGTTATAAAATCAATATAACTCAAGAAAAAATAGTAAGGGATAGGTTAAAGAGAAACTCTATCAACTTTGATTTGAGTTTTAGTGCTAAAAGGTTGAGAGTATTTGTTATGATCTGTGTGAAATCCATATGAGGTGCATCAGTGGATTAACTTGAGCTTTCTGCATCAGAGCAGACTGTGAGTCATAACTTGTCTCCACCATGAGTCGGCAAAGAGACGAGAAGAAGAGCAGAGACCTTCAGGATGCTGTGTTGTGTGTCTTTCTTGTGTTTGTGAGTAAATGCAGACATACTGAGGGTATATAAAAGTTCAGAGAGGTATAAGTGCTTCAAATCTGTCCCAGAAAAGCCCCTGTCTAACACTGTATATACTGTATATATATATATATATATATATATATCATATGGTAACACTTTACAATAAGGTTCATTAGTTAACATTAGTTTACTACATTAGTTTACATTAATTAATAATGAACTGCACTTATAGAGCATTTATTAATCTTTGTTAATGTTAATTTCAACATTTACACAGTGTGTAATGAATACGAGTTTTACGAGAATCAGTCGGGTGAACCAATGATTCAATGGCCCATTCGTAAAGAGAGTCATTTACTTCATTCCTGAATGAATCAGCCGCTTGAAAGAATCAAATGAATAAATAACTCAATGGCTATACAATAGACATTTATCGCCAGCAATTGGCAGTATTGGTTTCTTATTTAGAGAATCATTCCACTAAAAAAATAAATATTTGGGGATAATTCTGTTTATTTACATTTACTCAACCTCATCACATTTTAAACCTGTATGACATTCTTTCTTTTGCAGAACATAATAAAATATATTTTGAAGAATGTTGGTAACCAAACTGTTTTGTTCTGTAAATATATCTAAATACCAATTCAGATGTAGCTTCTGAAAAAAAGAATGAAAAAAAAAGAAAAGAAAACATGGCCGTTGTAGCATAAATGTTTATGTGTAATAAATTATATGTTGAATTAAATCAGATATTTCTTTCTAAAGCTACTTTTTGTAATGTATATTTGATGCTTTCCTCATTTAACACAATAATGACTTTAAGGGCCCTGTCACACACCCGGCGCAATGCGGCGCAATGCAGCGCCAAGCGCGATGCAAGTGTTTTTTCCTAGTTTCAGTCCGACGCAGTTATCATTTTCATGTCCTGCGCCACGTTGTTTAAATAGCAAATGCATTTGTGCCCATTTGTGTGCCCATGGGCATGCTGGTCTGAAAACGAGGTGTGTTCTGGCGCATTGTTGGCACGCTGCTATTTTGAGGCAACAGAAATAGACTGCGCCATTGACCAACTGAAACCTGGTCTAAAGTCAATGGCACAATATATATATATATTTTGTTATTTAAAGAGCGCGTTAGTAATGTGCGCCTATAGGCGGGTCCACAACGCGCAAACACTTTGCTAATTAAACACACAGGGACACACAATGTGGTGAAATCCGGCTTGCCAGTATATGATCTGTTTGCACACTTTTACCTCGCACACGAGCAGTTCCGTTTGCGCTCTGGAGACGGCTTCGGCCTTTCCACTATCAAATTCCTTCATGTAAATAGCGAATCTGCCATGGCACGAGCGCAACTGGCATTTAAAGGGAATGGGAGATGAGACTCTGATTGGTTTAACGCACGTAAATCCAAAAACACATCCATTACTCAATTAACAGAATAGGGACAACCCTTTTAGACCATGCGCCTGGCGCGCCGACCATTTTTCCCCTCGTTACACAAGCAAAAGTGGATTCGGACACACGCCATAAATGAACTTGCGCCTTGCGATTTAGACCATGCGCTTGTTAAAAAAGGGGCCCTAAATGATCTTTTGGGGATCATTTCTCAAACGAATTTAATGTGAAATTAAATTGCGATTAATTAGATGTTTATTTTTTTACTTATTTAATAATAAACGTTTAAAAACTTAAATATTCATGTTTTTTTATATCTGAAAACTGTTATATCAATAGCATTCAAAATGTCTATGCCATTTTAAAGCTTTTTGCTCTAAAAAGTCATAAAGTGATTCATGGATTTACACATGCACACATACTGTAGCAGAAACACACCACACACCTGCCCCAATAACTTCTTCAATCTTGACGGTGGAGACATCTATTTCCTTGGCGAATTCTCTGACAGCTTCATTTGGATCTTCGTAGGTGAAGGGGTCGATGTAGATCTTCATCCCCGGAGAGCCTGGCAGGGTCGGGCAGCCCATGGGAGTGTGGCAGTTAGAAAGATCTGGCCTCAAAGTGAGTTCTAGAACACAATAGAATCACACAGCTCAATGAAATGCTCTGAAGTTTCTTTCGCATAGTGTTATTAAAAGTCTTCATTTCAGTGCAGTTGTAAAAACATTATAGTAAATCTATTTTATGATGATAATGAAAGGAGGTCAAGTCTGAGCACATTATTATAAACCATGTCTGTTTTAATGCATTTATCGAATCAGTAAATAAACAAATTCAATGTGAGTGGTTAAACAAGAGGCAATCTAAAACTGAGTGGATTTATCTGAAATATGAAAATAATTACTGCACCCATCATCTGGTGCTGATGACAACAATAGTTTCTCATAAAAAACACTGAAATAAATAGGGTTATGAATTGATTTCAATAAAAATACTGGCACCAAATGATTTTCATAACATTCAGTTTTGTTAACCATTCAGTTCTTGAACATCTGCATTCTAGAGTACCAGCGATGAAGCATTAAAAGAAGTTCACACAAATCATTAGGACTCTTTTTTATTAATACACATATGGTGCTTTAGCATCCCCTTTGAAGCTTAAAAGTTTCATTGTAACTGTAAGGAAAACATCATTCAAAGGTGTCTCATTATTTTTTAAGGAAGAAAGACATGTGCAGGTTAGGTGAAGTGGAGAGTCAAAAATGTGTGTGTGTGTGTGTGTGTGAGCCCTGTGATGGACTGACCATCTGTCCAGGGTGCTTTCCCCTTCCACTGGCCTAAAAGAAACTGGGATAGGCTCCAGCACTATGACCCTAGAAGGTCATATAAGGAATAGATATATTGATGCGTTTATTTCTTCCATTTTTTTCCCTTTAAAAACATTATGGAATCATAGCTGCTGACTATGACATCATTAAACAGCAGTGGAACACAAGATGGTTGCAGTGAATCACTCTCTCCTCTCTCTCTCTCTCTCTCTCTCTCTCTCTCTCTGCTTCTCCAATAGAGCCGAATCAAATTCTCTTCTGCCTTTATCCAACACAGGACCTCATAAACAGATAACGCAGACATGCTATCAAACCGCTCTCCATGGCAGAAGATGAAACTTCATGTGTAAACATCGAGGATGCAGAAAGTAATCTCAGAGAATCAGAGAGAACCAGCAACCCACACAAATAAAACAAACATTAAACGAGCTCTAAAAGGAGGTGTTCATATCCGCTGTCCAATAAGAAAAAGACCCAAAAGCAGGTGTGCAAGCTGATGCAATCACACTGAAAGACACAGGCTAACGTCTGCTTCAGAAGAGATGAGTGCTGACTCGGACGCTGGAGGGCGGAGAGACCAGGGAATGTCACCTAGCGTAACAGGAAGGCCAAGAGACATTAAAGTCTTCCGGCACGATAATAACCCATCCTGCACACACTCGACTGACAGCCCAGTCCAGACAACACTGTGAAATGTATCAAGATTCACCCTATTTGCTTAAAAAATAATGAAGAATTGTATTGTATATATAAATACACAAACATGCATGTAAATATTTGCATGTATATACTGTGTATATATTTACATATAATTTATATTATATATACAGTATCTCACAAAAGTGAGTACACCTCTCACATTCAAGCAAACATTTTAGTATATCTTCTCAGGGGACAATACTATAAGGACTTAAACTTGGATATAATGTAGAGTACTCAATGTGCTGCTTGTATAGCACAGTATATATTTACTGTCCTCTGAAAGTAACTCGACATACAGCCATTATTGTCAAAATAGCTGGCAACAAAAGTGAGTACACCCTAAGTGAACATGTCAAAACTGTGTCCAAAGTGTCAATATTTTGTGTGAGCACCATTGTTATCTAGCACTGCCTTAATCCTCCTGGGCATGGAGTTCAGCAGAACTGCACAGGTTGTTGCTGGGATCCTCTTCCACTCACATGACATCACGGAGCTGATGGATGTTAAACACATGGTGCTTCTCCACCTTCCACTTGAGGACGCCCCACAGGCGCTCAATAGGGTTCAGGTCTGGAGAAATACTTGGCCACTCCATCACCTTCAGCTTCCTCAGCAAGGCAGTTGTCATCTTGGCGTTGTGTGTTTGGGGTCGTTATCATGCCGTTCGGCCCAGTTTCTGAAGGGAGGGCATCATGTTCTGCTTCAGAATGTCACAGTACATGTTGGAATCCATGTTTCCCTCAATGAAGCGCAGCTCCCCAGTACCAGCAGCACTCATGCAGCTCCAGACCATGATGCTACCACCACCATGCTTGATTGTAGGCACAATTTCCTTGGTACTCCTCACCGGGGCGTTGCCACACATGCTGGACACCATCCGAGCCAAACAAGTTTATCTTAGTTTCATCAGACCACAGGACATGGTTCCAGTAATTCGTGCTCTTGGAAAGGTTGCTTTCAGCAAACTGTTTGCGGGCTTTCTCGTGAGCCAGCTTCAGAAGAGGCTTCCTTCTGGGACGACGGCCATGCAAACTGACTGCGGCGTATGGTCTGAGCACTGACAAGCTGACCTTCCACTTCTGCAACCTCTAAAGCAATGCTAGCAGGAATCATGCATCTGTTTTTTGAAGCCAGCTTCTGCACCTGACACACAGTACGAGGACTCAACTTCTTTGATTGACCCTTGCGAGGCCTGTTACGGGTGGAACCCGTCTTGGAAAACCTCTGTATGACCCTGGCCAGAACTGTAACTCAGTTTCAGGGTGTTACTGATTTTCTTATAGCCTAGGCCATCTTTGTGGAGAGCAACAATTCTAACAGAGGCGGACAGAGTACACAGCTTCATTACTTGAGTAAAAGTACAGATACCCCTTGCTAAATTTTACTCAAGTACAAGTAAAAGTACTACAGTCAGATGTCTACTTAAAGGAATACTCCACCGTCTTTTCATATTAAACTATGTTATTCCCTTAACTAAGACGAGTTGATACATACCTCTCTCGTCACAGTGCGTGCACTCAATCGCTCTGGCGCGCGGAGATATTACTCCGCCAAGTCGAAGTGCTCATAAGCACTTGCTATGGTATTCCGCCATACAATATAGTTATCCATTTTACACGCTTAGAAAAGCGCAACGTTTTGTTTGTGTCACCGTCCTAGGTCGAGTTACACTACGCGAGTAACTGTGTTTAAATAGGGAAACCGTGGAGGTGTTTGGTAGCTTCTCTGCTTGGCCCGTATTGAATGAACTGAGTGAACAAAGTTTCGCCGCGCGCCAGAGCGATTGAGTGCACGCACTGAGACGAGAGAGGTATGTATCAACTCGTCTTAGTTAAGGGAATAACATAGTTTAATATGAAAAGACGGTGGAGTATTCCTTTAAGTAAAAGTACTGAAGTACTTGTTTTTAAAAGTACTTGAGTATCAAGAGTACAAGTTCTAAATATTGCATTACTACTGCCAGTGCTTACATTAGTAAACACAGCAAACACTTGAAGCGAAAACTATCATTAACTTGTTCAGAAAATTGAAATAGTCTGGCGAGGTAGGGCCACGGGTTGGCACATTCCCGGGATGGACCTGCTGCGTCTTCATCCATTGTTTCGTCCATGGTTTCGTCTCTTATCTAAATCTGACCATGGAGTTGACTTTGGCGGAAAGCTGAAGGTGATTGCTGATAGGCTGTCCCAATCAGTGGCGCCTGCACAATCCAATCACGTTTGAGAGGGAAACAACAAATTGAGGGTTTCCGAGATTTTTCTTTTTTCCTTTTTTTAGAAGAAGTAACGGGTTATGGGTAGAAATTTAGCGGAGTAAAGAGTACAATATTTGCCTCTCAAAAGTACTTGAGTAAAGTCATGAGTACTCCCCAAAAATGATACTCGAGTAAAGTACAGATCCCTCAAAATTGTACTTAAAGTCCAACTGAAATCAAAATTGACCCTATTTACTTTGTTAGCGCATATTACTAGTCTTGTGCCAAGGTGTTTAAAAAAAAAAACAAAGTCTGAAAATTTACTTCCGGTCTGGAATTCTCTGATGACGTAGGTTTAAGGACTTGGGTTGGGAAACGCTTAACCACTCCCCTCAAACCGTTAGTCTGTTATGAGCAGAGATGGAGAGGAGGAGCGCTAGAGTAAAACCCTGCCCTCTGTTCAATATTCCTTTTCACTGGGAAATACGTCACAGCACTGGAGAAAAGTCGTTTGCAACTTCCGGTTCACGCGGACTTTAAGTACTATACTCAAGTAAATGTACTCCGTTACTGTTCGGCTCTGAATTCTAATTCTCAAATTCTCAGAGAGTTCTTTGCCATGAGGTGCCATATTGAAAATCCAGTGGTCAGTATGAGAGAATTGTACTCAGAGCACAAATTGTAACTGCTCTAATACAAGATACACACATTTGTATGGTCCTGTCAAGCAGACAAAAACATGAATATGATGAATAGGACATGTGGCTATTCATGGTTAAACGACGTACAGCTATTATCACTTCGGGTGTACTCACTTTTGTTGCCACTTGCCAGCTTTTTTGACAATAGTGGGTGTATGTCGAGTTATTTTCAGAGAACAGTAAATATATACTGCTATACAAGTAGCACATTGATTACTCTAAAATATATCCAAGTTTCATTTCTAGTATTGTCCCTTGAGAAGATATACTAAAATGTTTGCTGAAATGTGAAGGGTGTACTCACTTTTGTGAGATACTGTAAATATAAATATTTTATATATAAATATCTTAAATATATACATGCATGTGTGTGTATTTATATATACAAAATAATTATACACAGTACACACACATATATTAATTAAACACAACTTTTTATTTTGGATGTGAATAATAGCCCTACTTTCCAGTACAAACAAATAATTTATGCTGAGAAATAGAAACATTTATGCAGCAAACAGAAAAAAGGTATGCTGTGAATAAAGGCTCATCCTGAGATCTTTTGACTTTTGACATCAGACGAAGGTAACACTTTAGTTTAGGGTCCAATTCTCACGATTAACTAGTTGCTTATTAGCAAGCATATCACTAGGATATTGGCTGTTTATTAGTGCTTATAAAGCACATAGTAATGCCTTATTCAGCATAACCATATTCTACATCCCTTAATCCTACCCAATACCTAAACTTAACAACTACCTTACTAACTATTAATAAGCAGTTACTGGGAGTTAATTGAGGAAAAAGTCATACATAATAGTTAGTTAATAGTTAGAATTTGACCCTAATCTAAAATGTGACCAACATTAATACATCTAATCAAATTTTGAACATCAACCATGGCTATTCAGTGATCAGAAACCAGAGGATGAAGCAGAATATATGCTCTTATTCCATAACATCACTAGCCTGGGTTTCCCCATGCTGCCTTGCGCGCAGCGCGATTTTATTCCCGCTGCTAGGCAGCCTGGATTCCATGGACCAGATTTTCACCTCAGCGAGGGGACCAATCACAGAACGGGGATGGAGCAGCAAGACGATGACGACGTCTATGCGACACACCGAAGCAGTCTGTTTATATCTATGGATCCAACATGGCAGCAGATGCGAAGTTACCTTTCGATGCAGCCTTAGATAGTGTTCTAAGTAGTTTAGAACGCAAGTTTATTTCGTCTTCTTCCTCGTCGAATTTCTGTCACTATACATATGTCATCTGGTATAATTTAAACGATTGGCTATGAGCTACGTACAGGCGCATTTGATAGACATTCGTAGCACCCAATAAACGGCTCTGGGCATTCGTAAACCATGCCTCAAATACAAGAAAATTAACATGTGGTTCCCAAACTACGTCTCAATGAGAAAGAGGTCTGACGTTAGCCAGGCTATAACATCACAAAACTAACAAGTGTCTTTCAAATGTTGTGCTGTTCTTAAGTGTGTGCAGCACCTGCCATTCTGCAGATCCTTCTAAAGGATCCTGCAGTTAGAAACAAAAAGTCAAAGTTTATTTTAACAAGGTCCCTAGTCATTTCAAAGCTTTACTAACATTTTAAGTGGACATCAGGGGGAAAAACTGATGAAAGGAATGTATGATATGAACCCTTTAAGCTGAAAAAATGTCATGAAGGTCTGTTGAATTATTCATTTCAAACACACAACGTGCACAAACCTACAGAGTGCTTTAATTTTAGAAATGCGGCTTTCGTTCATCAATAACTCAAATAGCAAACAGTTTATCTCCCCTCGTCCTCTGGAGTAATGCATCGTAACAGCTCCACTCGTTTCTTATGGCTGAGAAAGGGAAATAAAAATATATATGTTAATATTTCATAGCCACTTGATCCGTGCGTGCCTGGAACGCCAACTGCTCTGCCACTCCACTGAACCCCAGTCCCGCAGGAGAGAGAGAATCAAGAGAGAGAGAGAGAGAGACCAGAATGCATCACTTCTACCTGGACACTAAAAACCCTGTGAGATAGAACAACAGAAACTTCTGGCCAAGCCCCTGAGGACAAACACTTGCACAGCATCCAAAATCAAATACTCCCCTACTGTATAGTATGCGAAAAACAGAATGCCAAAAGAATAGTATGTCCAAATACAAAACATTCAAAAAACAGTAGGTGAAAAGTACCCGGATGACTTACTGCTTCTGTCAAGTTTCTGAAGTGTGCATTTGATGGACACTTTGCTGTCCCATGAGGCCACGGGAGAGGATTTTTTGAATGGAAGTGAAGCAACGCAACTGACGCTGGTAGATCACGTGACAGTAACAACATGGCAGATGTAGAACATCCGAATTCTGATCATGAGTTACTGTAGTCTTTCCCATCTAGTGTTGTTAATCTTGGTTTGTGAATAGGAGCATTTTAATACACTTCATGCACACTGCAAACGCCTGACCCCTGGACTGTGTAATCGCATTGTTTCTGAGCTTTGAGAGAACAGCCGTCTCTGATGCGTCCTGATACATAAAAGGATCTGTCTCAGGTTAAGAAGCTTTGAGAACATCAGCCCATTTGTGCTCTTATGCGGAGCGTCTGACACAGTGTAAGCATTATTTAGATCAGATTAGTTGCATCTCGCTGATCTCTCAGGTGAAAGATGATTTTTCTCTATCTCTCTGGTATTAAAAAGCCATGCGTTATGAAGCATACTCCATTATGACTCTGCCACATTATGGGTGCATCACAATTGCAAGGCTCTATTAAGTTTTAAATCAATATTTTACACAAAACAATATTTCCATTTTATGTCCAGCATTCATTTTTCTTCATTCACAGAAATTTAAGTCTTTCAGATCCTTAGGGTGCTCATTATAGAGAGAGAGAGAGAGAGAGAGAGAGAGAGAGAGAGAGAGAGAGAGAGAGAGAGAGAGAGAGAGAGAGAGAGAGAGAGAGAGAGAGAGAGAAAGAGAGAGAGAAAGAAAGAGAGAGAGGTGGACGTTTCATTTGTAACCAGGTTCCAGCTTAGTGACAACAGCAAAATAAAGTTACAGAAATAGCTGTGACACATTAATGATCTTGAATTAATGACATCTGCAATACATTCATGTTGGTTCTGTTCTGTTTACCCTAAGGGGGGTTATTGCTGCTCTTATCCATGCTAGGCTGCACGGATGCACAGGGAGTTCTTGCCAAACTGTATGCTAACTGTTAGTCATATTTGACGATAGTGGTCCTGACAGAACAATAGAATTGAGTGATAGAGCAACAGAAGTGATAGATAGATAGATAGATAGATAGATAGATAGATAGATAGATAGATAGATAGATAGATAGATAGATAGATAGATAGATAGATAGATAGATAGATAGATAGATAGATAGATAGACAGACAGACAGACAGACAGACAGACAGACAGACAGACAGACAGACAGACAGACAGACAGACAGAAAGACAGACAGACAGACAGACAGACAGACAGACAGACAGACAGACAGACAGACAGACAGACAGACAGACAGACAGACAGACAGACAGACAGACAGACAGATAGATAGACAGACAGACAGACAGACAGACAGACAGACAGACAGACAGACAGACAGACAGACAGACAGACAGAAAGACAGACAGACAGACAGACAGACAGACAGACAGATAGATAGATAGATAGATAGATAGATAGATAGATAGATAGATAGATAGATAGATAGATAGATGCAATTTGAATAAAAGTGTCCTCTAAATGAAAAAAAAATGTAAAAGAAGTTATTAAAACAGTTAGTGAGGTATTAAATGAATATGAGGTCACTGTCCCTCATTTTAATAGACAATAATATTTTTTATTTTTATAATTATTTGATGACATACAATATTAATAATTGTATGTCATCAAATATATATATACACTGCTCAAAAAAATAAAGGGAACACTTAAACAAAATTGGCAAAATTGCCACTGGGGCCCTGTGCTCTTCACAGATGTTGCAGGCAGCAGAACGTTCTCCATGGCATCTCCAGACTCTGTCACGTCTGTCACATGTGATCAGTGTGAACCTGCTTTCATCTGTGAAGAGCACAGGGCGCCAGTGGCGAATTTGCCAATCTTGGTGTTCTCTGGCAAATGCCAAACGTCCTGCACGGTGTTGGGCTGTAAGCACAACCCCCACCTGTGGACGTTGGGCCCTCATACCACCCTCATGGAGTCTGTTTCTGACGTTTGAGCAGACACATGCACATTTGTGGCCTGCTGGAGGTCATTTTGCAGGGCTCTGGCAGTGCTCCTCCTGCTCCTCCTTGCACAAAGGCGGAGGTAGCGGTCCTGCTGCTGGGTTGTTGCCCTCCTACGGCCTCCTCCACGTCTCCTGATGTACTGGCCTGTCTCCTGGTAGCGCCTCCATGCTATGGACACTACGCTGACAGACACAACGAACCTTCTTGCCACAGCTCGCATTGATGTGCCATCCTGGATGAGCTGCACTACCTGAGCCACTTGTGTGGGTTGTAGACTCCGTCTCATGCTACCACTAGAGTGAAAGCACCGCCAGCATTCAAAAGTGACCAAAACATCAGCCAGGAAGCATAGGAACTGAGAAGTGGTCTGTGGTCACCACCTGCAGAACCACTCCTTTATTGGGGGTGTCTTGCTAATTGCCTATAATTTCCACCTGTTGTCTATTCCATTTGCACAACAGCATGTGAAATTGATTGTCAATCAGTGTTGCTTCCTAAGTGGACAGTTTGATTTCACAGAAGTGTGATTGACTTGGAGTTGCATTGTGTTGTTTAAGTGTTCCCTTCTTTTTGAGCAGTGTATATATATATATATATATATATATATATATATATATATATATATATAAATGAAAAAAAAGCAGTATGATAACCAGTTTTTACCCAAACACCATAGTCATTAATACTACAATAAAACAACTACTATATATATATATATATATATATATATATATATATATATATATATATATATATATATATATATATATATACTTTGAATATATATTATGATTTTACAGTACTAAAATTAACTGTAGCAATCATTAACTTTTTTTTTTTTTTTTTTTTTTTAGAAACTGTGGTTCCATTTTTGCAAAAGACAGTCTGTCCTTGGTGCTGGAGGTAATTCATAAGAATGTCCTGCTGCATTAAGTTTGAAAGTACAGATGAAGTTCACTTCTGTATTCCAACACCTTAAATAAGTTTTAATAATGCTAATGTTAGAAAACCCAAGGATGTCTGTGACATTTTGGCCAATTATATTCATAGTCAAGAGTCTTTCTCTTAGTTTTTAGCTCATACTGTGTGCATTGACATTCAAGACTGAATAAATTTTGATACAGTAATTATCTGAATATCTCTCCTCACAACGAAATCATGTTCTCACAGTCTCAGTTCTCTGTTCTTTTTTCCTCTTTCTAAATTGTCTGTTTGATGTGCAAGTCTGGCTGTCACATCATTTGTTTACTTTTTCGTCTGCACTTATGTTAATTAAATTAGGTTTTGCAGATCGCCTACCAAATCCTCAGAGAGGTTGCTTACAAGGAGAGAGAGAGAGAGAGAGAGAGAGAGAGAGAGAGAGAGAGAGAGAGAGAGAGAGAGAGAGAGAGAGAGAGAGAGAGAGAGAGAGAGAGAGAGAGAGAGAGAGAGAGAGAGAGAGAGAGAGAGAGAGAGAGAGAGAGAGAGAGAGAGAGAGAGAGAGAGAGAGAGATCTCAGTTCTCAGTTCCTAATGAGCCTGAAGCTTCTTGGAGGGCTATGGGATGTATACAGGTAGGAAAAGCTTTTTAATGTCAGCTTCTAAAAAGTGCACAGGCCTGGAGCGATCCCTCGTTCCTTTCCTCCGTTTCACCGCATCCCCCGGCATTTCCTGTAACCTCACATCTCTATCCTTCTGTTTTCCTCTCTGTTTGCTTTCGCTCATATTCAAAACCCCTTTCAGGTCGGGTTTGCCCCAGAGGAAGGGGCAGAGCTGAGCATAAAACAAAGATGTCCGTCAGCATTAACAGTGATTTGCTCACCTCTGCCAGTGCTGTAGTGCTGGAGTTTGTCACTGTACACAGCCTCCTTATTGTAAGCTCGTTTCCTATGAGAGAAAAAGGGGGAGAGAAAATAAAATTAAAACATATAATCTGGATTTGCTCGGCTGGCTGAAACAAGTGTCTGAGTCTTATAGAGTTAGCCTTATAAGGGCTTTTGCACCGGAGGAACCTTTTCATAGTTCCTGGAACTAATGGCGAAAGTACCCGGATTTCGACGTGTTCGCACCGCAGGAACTAGGAACGATTTTAGTTCTAGGAACTCCTTTTTGGTGGAACTAATTTAGCTCCTACTTCAGAGTAGGGTCTAAACCAGCACTATAGGCACAATCAGTGACTTTAGTGTATGCTGATTGGCTGAACGCACGTGAACCACCGGCACCCGCCATTTTTTTTTTAAAGTTGTGTAAACACACAGTCAGATTATAGCCTATATATTTACTCCAGAAAATAACTCTACGAACACGGAAAACAGTGACCTTTACGCTAAGGAGAAAATCCAATGCAAATTTGAGGGGGCCAAGCAAAACACTTATGTATTTCTGCTCGGCTAGCAACACTGGACATCAACCACGTGGCATACGCTAATAACTTTTCATATACCATACGCTAATAACTTTTCATATACTGTCTACTTTCTATGTATAACAGTTCTATCTAATAACGTATTAAACTAATGAACATGGATGATGCCAGCAATGTGTGGTCTGGCGTTCTCAGCGCTGTCAAAATAAAGGTCCGCCGCACCGTCAAAATAAAAGTCGCAAGTGTGGCTTACGTCACTTGCACTTGCAAAGGCAACCAGGAAAATGTTCCTAAGGGAGCCATTAGTTCTCGGGGAACAACCCTGGTGGCTGGTTCCTAGAACTAAGTTCCTAGAACTACCCGGTGCAAAAGCCCCTATTGTGTCACATTATAAGTGTCTAACATTTATTCGCTGTTTTAAGTGGGGCAGAGGTATTTTGTAGGTCACAGACGTTCTTTTAAGATTAGTTGTTTTGGTGGTCTGGTGTTGTCTAGGATACAAAAAGGAAGTCAATTCGGGCCAAATGGCAGTTTATTCTGGCAAAAAGCCACCTACTCAAGTCAGGAAGAGACCGCTTGATTGACATGTTATGCCAAGTGACCAATCGCAGTTGGCTTTGCCTTTGTGTGTCATTTAGGGTGCTTTATTCAATATTAATATCACAATAATAGTTAGGCACAGAAAAGGCTTTCAAAAGCTTTATGATCTAAATTTCTGGTTTGCCTTTTTTTTATTATATACAATTCCTTTTATTGGTGGATTAAAAGCATGAATTGCTTACTATTTACAGGCATTGCATCACCTCACTCATCATTAACGTTCCCCTACAGCAAAGAACCAACTTATATAAAGACCAATTTATCAGCATGAGGTGATGCTTGTGCTCTGAGGAGAGCTAGTGGCAGTCCTGAGACTGACTCTAACCAATGGGATTTGAAACATGGAATGACACTAACAGATCACTGGTCCGGAGCCCAAAGTAAATACATATGTCGTGGCCATGAGTGAACAATTCGTTCCCACAAATTAGGAATTGGTCCCCGTGCTTTACACAGCCTCTAGTTTGTTCCCTAGATTTGATTTAACATAAAGAAGGGAAGTTATGACAACCTGGCCACAATTTATTAAATCAAGGGAACGAATTAGTAAAATGTGCTGACCTACTACTATTCTATTCTACTAAGTCGTGGGAATGGATTGTTTATTCAGCAAGGATGCAATAAACTGATCAAAAATGACATTAAAATACATTTATAATGTTAAAACATTTATATTTAAAATAAATTGTATTCTTTTGAACTTTCTATTAATCAGTAAAACCTGAAAAAAAATGTATCACGGTTCCATAAAAACATTAAGAAGCACGACACTGATGATAATAATAAGAAATGTTTCTTGAGCAGCAAATTAGCATATTAGTTTAGATTTATTTCTGAAGAATCATGTGACTCTGAAGACTGGAGTAATGATGCTGAAAATTCAGCTTTGCCATCACAGGAATAAATTACATTTTAATATATGTTAAATCAGAAAACAGTTCTTTTAAATTGTAATTACATTTCACAATATCACTGTTTTTGACTGTATTCTTGATTACATAAATGCAGCCTTGGTGAGCATTTGCATATGACTCCATTGCAGATATTTTACAATGTATATTTTTACATACGTTTTAAGTAAAAGGATGAACCGGGAACACATTTAGCTAGTCTGAACTCGCTCATGTCTTTCTGTCCTTGCGTGCACATGCAGCAGCCACATGTCTGGCTCCATAATGGCGAACTCACCTGCTACAGACTATAGATATGGCCACCAGAGACACGATGAAGACCACTCCAGCCGCGGCTGAGCCCGCAATCAGCGGCAACTGCTCCCTCAGCTCTGATTTATAGTCGTCTAGACAGAGAGAGACAGGATGCATTAGGCTACAGAAATAACTGAAATGGCCACTGCCTATAGAGATGAAATAGGGGATGAAAGAACATAAACAAAACATTTCAAGAGAACCTATTCAGGGAAGCGTTTCATGGACTGCATGAATAGGAGAATGAAAGAGGGGGGAGGCAGCACAAAGTCGTATGGAAAACGGAAGAATAGGAGAATGAAGAATTGTGAGGAGGTGTGGGTTTTGAAAGAAATAGAGGAGAAGGGAGAGAGGGATAATAGAGAGATACAATGATACAAAAGGAAGTGCTGAAACACGGCGGTCAGGTAATACTAATGCCTGTTGCTGACAGATGTCAACTGAGAATGAGTGATGGAAAAGGATAGATGGAATGAATAGAGGGAAGGAAAAACACTTAAGGTACACAGCTGAATGACAGTGACCAGTGAAGTGTGTGTGAGTGAAGTGTGTGTAAGTGAAGTGTGCGGCCCATCAGCACAGCAAATCCCACCGTTACAATCTAAAAACAATGTTCTCGATGTTCAAATACAGCCAAACCCTCACACATGAAACATCTGTGTGGTTTGGAGAAGCTTCTTTGAGGCCGTAGCTTGCTAAGCTACAAGCTTCTCATGATTTTAAGTAGCTAAATTGCAGTCATGCTAACTAATAGTTAGCTACAGTACAAACAGACAAAATGTGGCTAGCTACTGTACATGAAGCTATGTAAACATAGAAAGGTACAGAGAGAAAGAGAATATCAGATAGAATAGGAAAGAAACAAGAGGAAGCATGGTGAATAGAGCAAGATAGACTGATATACATCATGAGTTGTCATTACGTGTGCAAAAAAAAACAAAAACGCTGCTAGCTACATGAAAAACTAATGAATTTCATTGCATTGTATGTTAATTTGCCATGTACGAGTTGCATTTTGCACATTACCATTCAAAAGTTCGGGGATAAATTTCAAACAACTGATCTTTAAACCGTTAATAATAAGAAATGTTTCTTGAGCAGCAAATCAGCATATTATAATGATTTCTGATGATGCTGAAAATTCAGCTTTGCCATCAGAGAAATGAATAAAAAAATATATATTAAAATAGAAAACGGTTATTTTAAATTGGAACTATATCCCTGTTTACACCTGGTACTAAGATGCGTTTTGGCCGATACGATCACAAGTGGATGATGCTAAATACAGGAGTAAACGGAGTCCAAAATATTTTGAGCTTATCTACTTTTGACCACTTCCAGGGGTAGTCGAAAATGCATTTGACCAGATTGCTTTCTTAGTGTAAACGCTCATGTGGTCAAATGCGTTTGAACAGCAACAAAAGACCTACTCTCTACTCTTCTCTCTGCCTACTGACCTAATGTGTAAACATTATGGGGAACGCTAGCTTATTTTGTCCATTAGATTTAAAGATTTGAAAAAAACCATTAATTTACCTGCCCACAGACCCTCCCCTTGAAGAAATCAGGACAGAAGTGTTTGAAATTGGACAAAAGAGATGGATTACACCAAGTGTAAACTGGAATGTGCCTCCCTCGACTACTTGTGAACCTATCGCCCAAAACACATCTTAATACCAGGTGTAAACAGGGACTATATTTCACAATATTACTGTTTTTATTACTGTTTTTATCAAATAAATGCAGCCTTGGTGAACAGAGACTTCTTTCAAAAACTTTAAAACAATATTACCGACCCCAAACTTTTGAATGGCAAGTAACTTTCCAAAAATCATTTTTCTTTGAACAACGGTGTACTGAAACATTGCATATGTGTGACTGTGTTACTATGTGTGTCATAGCATACTAGATTTTAACAAGTGCACTGATGGTGGTTCTTAGCATGCTGGCTAAATCCATAATGGCCAACAGGAAGTAGAGCAGTCTCTGTGAGCACTGGGCTTAAACACACCTCATTTAACAGAATCATTTCTTCGTCATTACACCTGGCTGTCAAAACGAGAGAGCGAGAGACTCCGGGGAGAGCATGTGTTGTGATTCTGGAGAAGGTGTGTGTGCGTGAGGTGGACTTCTCTCCCCCGTGATTGGTGCTAATTGTCGTAACGAATGTCGTGCCATGGCAGAATGCCAGTGGATGTACCCGTTAGCGGGCGCGGAGCGAATGCAGGCACTAATTACTTTAGTGAGTATGACGGCACGGAGACGCCTACACACACGCACAGGAAGTTTTGTCTTCATCAGTGTGACATCACCGTTGTCTATCTGTATATTGACTTAATTTAATTAAGTGTGTAAATGCTATTTGTCTGCACTGTGTGATGAACAGTATTGTATATGTGTGAGTCCGTCTGTTTTTTGAGTACATGTCTGTTCATGTATACTGACATGGGTAAATTAGTTGCATGCTTATGCATGTGTATTGCATGCTGGTGTGATATGCATGAGTGTTTTGTGTTCCAGTTTCAGGTGTTTGAAACTGAGGTGTTGCAAATACAGAAAAACAACACATGCATGCAGCAATACACACAATTAAGCCATGCAAATACTCAAACACACTGAACATGCAACAAACACAACACAACTTGCAGTACATGCACAGATTGCACACAACTGAAACTGAAACACAAATCAAACATGTAAATCACACATGCAACATGCAAAACGTAAACGCATATACAAATCATGCACACACTCACGCAACAAACATGAAAATAAGCCATGCATGTTGTGAGTGTGTATTTTAAATGCTGATTTGCAAGTTTGTTGTATCCATATGTGTGTATGTGATGTGTGTGCTTATGTTCATTGTGTGTTTGTTGCATGTGTGTAGTGTGTGTATCCTGCATATATTGTAGCTCAAACAGTAGAATATGTTGCTGCTGTAGCAATGCCAAGGTCATGAGTTTGATTCCTAGGGAATGCATTAAGTGATAATGGGCCCTATCTTGCACTCAGCGCAATTGTCTTTGTACACCGACGCATGTATCGTTCCTATTTTGCACCCGCGCAAAGCGCACTTTTCCCTCCACAGAAGCACGTCGCTAAACTAGGGAATGAACTTGCGCTCCCTGGGCGGTTCAGCGCAAAAAAGGAGGCGTGTTCCGACGCAAACGTTCCTTCATGCTATTTTGCAGGTTTAGAAAACAATTGCGCCACTAACCAGGAAAAAATAGTTTAAAGTCAGTGGCGCGTTGCGCATGTTATTCATATGCTATTTTAAGGGCGCATGCTTGGCCATAATCAATGTAGCGTGTGCACAACGCGCATACACTTTGATTCTCTCATCTACACAGAAGCAGGAGTTTTCATTTTTGCAAATCATACATTATTACGATAGATAGATAGATAGATAGATAGATAGATAGATAGATAGATAGATAGATAGATAGATAGATAGATAGATAGCCCAAACCACATCTATGAATCATGAAGCTACTTCAGACCAACCCATTTTAGATTTGCGCCGGGCGCAAGAGTCATTTATCCCGCTGGGAAAATAGCAACAGCGCCAAGACCCGCCCACAAAGTTACTTGCGCTTTGCGCTTTGACACTTGCGTTTCAGATCGTTAAAATAGGGCCCAATATGTATTGAATGCAATGTAAGTGACTTTGGATAAAAGTGTCTTTAAAATGCATGATTGCAGGTGTAAAGCCCAAGTGCATAAATTATAGTCAAGTAAGAGTATCGGCCCTATCTTGTACCCAGCGCAATTGACTCGCAATATCACTACTCTGTCTTTTACGGCACTGACGAGAACGTCTGTCACCTCGACTGTGAACCGCTCCTGGCGTGCGCCTGGCAAATCCGCCGTTATAATAGCAATCCGCCATGGAACAAGCACGCCTGCTCTTAAAGGGAATGTGAGATGACTCTCTGATTGGTTTATTTCACGTTACGCCCAAACCACACCTACTGTATGAATAATGAAGCTACTTCAGACCAACCCATTTTAGATTTATCAGTCATAAGAATAATTTATCCCGCTGGTATAATAGCAACAGCGCCCGAGATCTGCCCACAAAGTTACTTGTGTTTCGCGTTTGATACTTGCGTTTCAGATCGTTAAAATAGGTCCCTATATTTCACATTGTCTAACAACAGGGCCATGTTCACACATTAGACCTGTGTCTCTTTGTGTGTGTGTTCCAGATTGCCAGTGCAATTCAGTTATATTAAAACCAATTTGACAGCAAAGACAAGGAGGGTTGTGTAAAAGATGAAGCCTAAAAAATGGATGCGCAAGTGAGCTGGAAAGGTAAACTATGTGTGTATGTGTGGCTCCAGGAACTAGCCAGCTGCCTGGCGGATGTCTTTCTGTCCTGTAGAGTCCAGTCCCTCTTGGCATCCATAGTGTGTGTGTGTGTGTGTGTGTGTGTGTGTGTGTGTGTGTGTGTGTGTCCCTGGCACAGTCGTCAGGCAGGATATGCTAGACTACAGATACAACGCCATTAATCAAACCAAAGAGAGAGACAGAGGTTATGAGAGAGAGAGAGGGGGGGGGGTGCTTTATGTTTCTTGTTGTTCATTTTAAAGTTTGAAATGGTCTAAATTTAAAAAAAAATCATCAACAAAACAGAAAAAGACTGGACTTGGAAAAAAATAAAACGCACCCCAAATGAAACAAACTGAATGTTTACTTTGTGTGTGTGTGTGTGTGTGTGTGTGTGTGTGTGTGTGTGTGTGTGTGTGTGTGTGTGTTCAGAACTAATAAATGAAATGAGCCCTAAGACACAATAAAAACATCCACTCACTTCCGCTGACAGGGAGTGAGAGAGAGAAAAAACAGAGAGAAAGAGAGTGAAGACAGTGTTAAAAAGAATGAGAAAGTTTGCTGGGAGGAACAAATAAAACAACAAAGCATGACAGACAGACAGACAGACAGACAGACAGACAGACAGACAGACAGACAGACAGACAGACAGACAGACAGACAGACAGACAGACAGACAGACAGACAGACAGACAGACAGACAGACAGACAGACAGACAGACAGACAGACAGACAGATAGACAGATAGATAGATAGATAGATAGATAGATAGATAGATAGATAGATAGATAGATAGATAGATAGATAGATAATCAAATTTGTCCCGGGACATATTATTAGTGTATTTTCCGGAATCTCTGTGTGAAAGGGACTAGTGATAATCATACAAAAATATACTGAGCATAAAAAATAGAATAGTGCAGCGTTTCTTTCGACACAAATCTAAAATAAAATCTGCTCAAGGAATGAAATCACCCAGATCCAAAGAGTGCCTCCGCACACACACACACACACAATGGCGTGGGGGTTCGTACCATCTGTGAGGCTTTGGAAGCACATTTTGCTGCTGTATTTGCCGAAACCAGCAACAGTCCTGGCTCGAACCTGCATCACATACATGGTGCCCGGCCGTAGTCCATCCACACGAGCCGTATTCGTCTGACTCCTCACCTGTGTGGAGTTCACCTCAGACAGCTCCTGAGAGAAGACAGAGAGAGATGTACGTGTTTTTCAAACAATTACAGATTTCACACATTTGTTTCTCCCAGATACAGTAGCAATGAGACCAAATGGAGACCTTTGCTTAAGTCCATCATCAGATGCTTCCCTTTAGAAAAAATACCCTAAAAATTGCATATTTGTCTCTTTTAGAGTTTTAGAAGAGATCTAAACATGTCACAAACTGTGCTCAGATTTCTCAAGATATCAAGGTCTGCAATAACAGTCAGAGATCTCAATATAAGCTAAATTAAATAAATTATTCTCCAAATCACATTTTATATACATTTTTTAAACTGTATAGCTCTGTATACGTACTCAGTTCTCCAAAATTATAATAGGAGAAACATCTGAAATGACATTGATACCTAAAAGAAAAGAAAACTGAGCTCTCTATTTAGGCTTGTGAGCTATAAAAATGGAACCTCTGACTCTAAGCAATAACACGTTCCTTTTTGGAAGGGGAGTTTAATAAAATGAGGCTCTTTGAACAGCCGCCGACGAGCACTGATTCCATCAAAAAAAGGACATTTAGGAGCAGACGAGACAGTAATGTGTGTGAGTGAAAAGTGATGAGATTTCACTTTCTAAACTCCATCAACACCTCACCAAGAGAAAGCGTGTGCAAGAGTGTAGAGAGAGAAAGAGAGGGTGCTAGACTATAATTGGCGAAATAATTCATCCCGTTATCATAACTGTCTTTATTACATTAGAGCAGTGGTTCCCAACCTTTTTTCCAGGAGTCCCCTATTTTAACATTCAAAAGGAATTGTATCAAACTGGTAACCATTTCATCCCTACTTGTAACCCTCAGACTAGAGTGAGCTTGGCGACCTCTGGTAAATCTTTACTAATATATATATATATATATATATATATATATATATATATATATATAGACACACACAGATGCCTCATTAGTGGCTGTTTCTATGGGCCATCCCCCATATTGGAACAGTCAAATCCAGAAATTCAAGAATGCAAAAGACTTTAGCAGATGATTTTGCTAAACTAACACAATACAACAAGGCGAAGGCATTAGCTAACATGCCATTAAAATATTACGATAGTATAAAAACCTGTAGTAATGAGTTCATACATATTAAAACACAAGTCAACAAATTCTCACCAGTGACAGGTTATCCCATTTCTCCGGGAATTTAAATCTCGGCGGTTTTACAACCAGAAGCTGCACAATGTTGTGGCATTGTATACATATCTATGGTCCCGACCCCCAGCATTATGCCTGCTACAAACTCTGCGATTTGGGCAATCTCACAAGATCAATTCAAATCACACTGTACGACGTGGATCTAATAAACTTGGGTTCGCCATGTATTTAGACTGTACGATGATGGTACCTATTGAATCGTAGGCTACAACGCATGTTATTATAGAAGAATAAAATGTTATCAGCAACAAATAGAGCAAGATGAATCACACTTTGTGGTTATGTGCACTGAAAAAAGAGGAGGAAGCGAAAGAGGAGAATATGAACGTGGTCATGGCTAGCGAAAAGAGGCTAACTTGGCATGCCAATTTGTAAACGGAGTTTGAGGTAAGTGGTTTTAAGTTTAAGCGCCATGTAGCGTTGATCAATACACCATTTTATGTTGCATTTTTATTGGCTGGTCAGTAGACGTATGTTGTAGCAGCAAACACACTGTGAGAAGATCATGCGAAATGTCTGACACTGTCAGAAAATTATCTCAGGCTATCTTTGTTTGCAAAACCGTGACAATGGCTGTCTTTGAACCTCTCTCAGTGTAAGGCGTTGGACCACCGTTCAGGAGCCCCGGCCACAGAAATCGCCACGATTGGTTGTCTTTTGTCTGGGAATGTGTACTGTGCATTAGAGTGCATTTTTAAAATAAAGAAATGGCATACTATCATTTTATTGTCATTTAAATATGCAATGCAGAAATTTTTCCACAGCAGCTTTCAAGTCAACATGACATCGAAATTGACCATTTAAGATCCCATCAATTTCTGATTGAAGAAATCTAATCCTTTCCTACATTGTTTCAGGTTGAATACCTCAATTCATTTGAGAATACAATCACGTTATGGAGGTCAAATGCGTGGTAAACAGTGTTTCATGTTAACCTTAAAAACCAGTCTCCTTTATACTTCAAAAAAATAAGAAACCAGAAAGCTTCCTGTTAATTTGGAAGAGATGAAAGGCAAAGGATACTTTGAGAAATATAGAGAAGCTAAATAAAAGAAAGAAAACTTACAGCACTACTTTCCACAGGACACAGAAGCTGATTCACCAGTTAATGTCTACTGATGCGGTTCCATTGGATTTTAGTTTGCACTCATCAGTCAGCTCAAATAAAAATGTGCCATGATATAAGACACTGAACAGATAAGAGTAAACCAGGATGAAATCTTGTGTGTGAAAATTAAATTACACTGGTTCATTTCAACTATAGACGGTTATAAAATGCAACAAATAAGATGTATATTCTTATATTGATGATGTAATGCGTCACCTCAGCGTGTGCATCTGTTCAAACACTAAAATATACAGTATAATCCACTGGCAAGCAATGGCACTGGTTTAAACACAGTTATCACCCATAATTATCCCAAATTATTATTGAAGATGACTTAATTTTGTTATAAAAATCATAAAAACCATTGTAAAAAATCAAAACTTACACTGAACTTACTTAAGCTGGACAGTGGCACTATTTTCTTACCAAGGCTGCATTTATGTGATAAAAATGAAGTAAAAACAGTAATATTGTGATATATTATTATACAATTTTCTATTTGAATATATTCTCAAATGTAATTTATTCCTGTGATGGCAAAGCTAAATTTTCAGCGTCACATGATCCTTCAGAAATCATTCTAATATGCTGATTTGCTGCTTAAGAACCATTTCTTATTATTATCAATGTTGAAAACAGTTGTGCTGCTTAAATGTGCAGTATGTAAGACTGACAGATAGCGGTTGAAATTTTCAAAGAAACGAGTATGTGAACTCAGCATGTTTCCTAAATATCTGCAAACATATTCTGGTATATTTATGCTTTACAACAGTCAAAAAATTACATACAGCACCTTTAACATTTTTGAGGAAACAGTGACACATTTTTTTCAGGACTCTTTCTTAGATGAATAGTTCAAAATTTATTTGAAATAAAAATATTTTGTAACTTAATAAACATCGTTAATGTTGCTTTTGATCAATTTAAAGCATCCTTACTGAATAGAAGTACTAATAAAATAAAAATTAAAAAACCCTTTTGAATGGTAATTTGTCCCTACTTTACTTGCCCGAATACTGTTATGATCTATATATGTCACATTTTTTCTGTCTGTTTTGTTAGTTTCTTTTTACTTTGTTCTGTGTTTGTGTTGTGGGCGAAAGCAAAAAGTGCCAAAATGAAACAATATTTCGGGAGTGAGAAAAAGGAGACCGATTTAGTGAAGACTCTCAGATACAGAAAAGCTAGACTTGCTGCAACATTCAATTTAGTTTTCAAGGTCTCATCAAAATTCACAGCAGCACGACGCTGAAAACCCACGCTACACACGAAAACCCCCACTGTGATGGCCGAAGGCGAAATCTGTTTCTTAACAACTGCAACATAATAACAATAATCAGGGGAAAAAATAACAGTGATATTAATAATTGAGGTTCATATTGTGTATGATTGACATGTGAAGGGGCAGGAGGTTTTGGTGTGTTGTCAGTAATTTACCAAACAAGACGGTGTGTCTAAATATGTGTCATCCTCACGGTAGTGAATGAGCAGAAATGAAAAGAGTCTGCACCTGACATCATCCCAGCCATAAAACACACATGAAGTGCACTAGAGCGTTGACATATAAATAATGAAGGACACTCACAAACACCATCATGACCTCACCACTGGGCCATCAATAAATAAGAATAGCTAGTGTCATTTAGGGCATCAGATGTGTGTGTGTGTGTGTGACGGAATCTGACATTATTTTTTAAAGGAATACTGTCATCATTTACTCAACCTCAAGTCATTCCAAACCTGTATGACTTACTTTCTTTTTGTTGAATGATTATTTATTCTAAACTTTTCCATACAATGAAAGTAAAAAGGGATGGATGCTGTCAACTCATAAAACATCACTATAAAAGAAGAATGACTTGTGCACAATAAAAGTATTATATTATAATACTATATATAACATAAAGCTTGTGAGTATTCTGAAGTCATATAACAAATTTGTGTTAGGAACAGATTGAAATTTCAATCAATATTTGCTGAAATACAAGATTTTGTGGGTGAATAATAGCCCCTATTATGCTTTTTCAAAGATTACCTTTCATGTAGTATGTTAAAGTCCTGCAAAGTTTCAAATATCAAAGTGCACGATAAATGGAGGCATTGTCTTCAAAAAATCTGCCTGAAACGAGTCCTCAGTAATTCCAGCCTTACTTCCTGCAATAACCTACAAATTAGGAACAAATTAGGAAAATGCCAGCCTGTTCTTCAATGATTTTCATTGGCTACCTGTGAACAACGTTTACTTTGACCTGCCCTCAATCATGTAGCTGAAGCCTGGAAGGGTTTGGTTTGTGTTGGACATGTCAAGAAGACACTGTTTTCTGTGAAAGCAAATCCACTTTGCATGCACTTCCAAAGGATGAGGACTTGATACGGTAAAAACAACACCATCGTTACTGTTCGTAGACCAAATCACAACAGACTGGGTCATCTGACCAATCAGAGCAGAGTAGGCTCTCGGAAAGAAGGGGTTTAGAGAGACTGAATCCTTGATCGAATAGTTTCAGAAACTGAGATGAAGAAGAAGAGATGAACCTGCAATGTATACAGTATTGTGAGAAAAATTAAATGTTTTTAGACCTTGGATGCATGTAAACCCACTGTAGGAGACCTCCAGAACTAAAATGGGAGCCTTTAAAACAGCATAATAAGGGCACTTCAAAAGCAGAAACCAGTACTCAAAATAGTGTTTCCACCTTAATTTGCATACCCCATTACCTCTGGGGGTTTATTAACCCTTTAAATGCTTTGCGACAGATCACAATCTGCCTTAAAACCTGTCAGAAACACTGCTGTTCTGGAGATTAACTAACCACAGTGCTGAGTGACACAAATTAACACGATTTTAAAAATAAATAAATAAACAACAGCTCTTTTTAATGAGCAGAACAAACAATCTCAGATTGTGTTTTGTGATTTCTTAAAGACTCTCACGTCTTATCAAGTATGCCTTTGATTGTGGGCAAACAAATTAATCTGAAAGAAACTGCAAAATGTCCCATGTGAATATGTTCAGAATCAAATACTAGCATACTACTTATTGCATACAGCTCTTAGAACACGGTATGCTTCCCCTGGACAATTAAAAACAGTAAGGGAAAAATTGTTGTATGATTTGATCAAGTTACATGTTTGATTAAGCAAATGTTTTTATTAATAACAATATGATTTAAATATTATTAATACTATTTTATTATTAAAATATTAAAATCATATTTTAATTCTACTTAATTTACATTTTATAATAATTTTTCATTATTATTTTTAAAGCATTCAATTACATGAAACAATTCTGTTATTTTATTTTGCATCTAATTTTGTGTATACAAATAAATTCTTAACTGTTGGCATTCTAACCAAATAATGAAAAAGAGATCATTGTTAAAAATCAGTTGCTCTCGATTTGCTCATACTTCAAAATTAGTAAGCATAATATGGTAGTGCTATTCTGAACAGCCAGTGTGCTGCTTTGCTTTACATGTTGATCTGGCTACTCTTCCCCCGGCAGTGAAACCCTCTCAGGGGGCGGCCCACTCCCGCTGTCAGTCAAATGGGGATTATGGGAAGTCCCTCCCCACTTCTAGCACCTCAAGATGGTGTGGAAAGTGGGAGGGGCTTGTGGCAGGCAGCCAATAGGAGCGGCTGCCAAGGCAGACAGACACGGCTCTCAGCAGGTCCTCAGTGAGCAGTGGGACTGTTTTGGCAGGAGGCAGGTGTCACCGCCATAGACCAGCAAAGCAATCTGTCCTGCTGAAGGGAGTTGCCTTTCTTACACACACACACACACACACACACACACACACACACACGATCACACAAACAGGGGGACGGGGCTGGTGTCAAATCAGTCCTTCTGTTAATGGACCGTGGACCGCATACACACACACCATCTCAAACATCCTCCAGTGAACATGGCACGGCTGGCTGTGGCAAAGTGCCACTTCCCCCAACTGGGTGGCACATGCCACCTCTGCTCGCAGGATGGCAATACCACCTGGTAAGACCTATGAAACACAAAGGCAGTACTGGGGAACATTACTTTTAAAAGAATATATTTGCATAAGCTGCTAAAGCTGTGTAGAGAATCACAAATTCAATTATAAATTCTGATTCATAGAGGTATATTTCAATATGCACTCTTCCTGCTATCACTTTTTTTTACTCAAATTACTATAAAATTACTATAAAAAACAGCAAGTAACACATAAATTAAATTAAACATAAAATTTTGATGTAGAGATACTAAAATAGTAGCCTGACGTCGTCATACTCAGATTCTAGTCAGAATGTGAGTCTGATACTGCTCCATTGGGCTGTGATTATGGGGCGTGTTTCAACCGAACCAGGAAAGAAAATGCCTCTGCACTCAATTGGATAGACCTACAACCAATCAGAGCAACGGAGTAAGTGACGTATGTTCTTCATTCATCTTTCCGATCGACAAATGCCTTGATCGCGGTTATCTGTTCCTCTTTTCAAATGAATGTGCTGTCGATATCTTCTATAACAGACGTGATGGCGGAATCTACACATGATGTTTCATAAACAAAGTTCGGGAGGAGCACGTTCAAATAATCAGTCCAATCAACTTGTCATCAAACAATTACCATGTCTACCCTATCAGCATGAGAGGAAACATATATTTATTCACTCTGTCAACTCACCTAACATTCCTTGACAGTTTTCAGCATCCCTCCACTCACTCTCGGCTTGTTCTTCCACAGCGAGGAATACGGGGGGAGTACTTTGGGTTCGGGCCGAATACCGATCCCAGAGCCCTCTCCTCGGACAGTAGGCTATGCCAAATATGCATTTATTATATCTGACTTATTTGTAAGTGTGAAATCTCAATTCTCCAGCGGCAGTCATCTTTGTTGTAAACAAATTCAACCCAAGCGCTCTTTGGTGACGTGGATGATTACGTTACAGTTGATCATCTGTCCATCATCCTATAAAGCCCACCCTGACAATTTGATTGGTCCGAACAGCTTTGGTTCGAGCAAAATAGCTCCTTAACGGATCAAGTCCAGACCGAACTTCCCGACCTAAAAATGTTGTGGGCGGGGCTATGTTCGGCTGGCATCCAGGCTACTAAAATAGTAAAATATGCTACAATATTCTTTGTTTTATTTTAACTGTACATTTATTTTTGTATGCAGCCTACTAGAGATGTTTTTGTTGTTATATTTATGATGTTATCTTTTTATTGCATACAATTCATTGCACACATTCACAACTCAAACAATCTGTTTCACTTTGTCGATGGCGATCCGGCACCTTCCAAAGTACAGTAAGGCAACATTTATTTTGGATTCAAATAAAACATAAAATTTACATTTTAAATACATTTCATATAGAGCTGCACGATTCTGAATAAATTGAGGAACCGATTCTCCCACGATTGTTTAGTTGAACAGACAACTGGACATAATAACGTCATATACATGGTTCTGGCGAAATTCATGGTTCAGTTAATTGCTGCTGTCTATTTAAAAATGTTTAATTATTTTGAAAGAAAAATTTTAAAAACATTTGAATAAATGGTATAATTATTCGTTCATGTTTCATTAATGGATGAATAAGCATTTTTGAACAAATCTTGATAAACGATTCAATGAAAAATAAATTTTTTAACAGTCACTTGTCGCCACCTAGTGGTGTAGAAAATTGAATCGATATAATCGCTATTTGAATTAGCAAGTTACTTTCAAAAGGTGATTTGCTCTATGTTGATTGCTACCATAGACATCAGTGTTTATATCTAAACTTTCTATACAGCGGTAGCGCAAACACAGATTTGATTGTTTGATTGTGATTCTGTAAAAGATTTAATAGACACCGGCGAATCGTTGTCGTTTAGGAATGCGATCGCGTGGGTGTTTGAATCGAGATTAATCGTGCAGCTCTAATTTCATTTAAAATATTTTTTTTTACTTAAATGTATTATTATTTTATTAAAAATAAACAAAAGAGCCCAAACAACACAGTCAATATACATACTTCCAGGGAGTCCTGTGCCAGCCGAGAAAATGCCATTATGATGAATGAGAATGCTTACAGATAGGTATTATAGACCTCATTGGTTACCTGGATCACTGATTTTGAGATTCTTTCCATGGATCAGACTTGCATTGAATGTGTTGAGCTATGGGTTCAACTCTGTATTCAGCACAGCACAGAGAGAATGCTGAGATTGAATTCATTCAACTGAAACAAAACCTTGTATTGGCCTTGTGTATGGTTTCATATCTTTTTAATAACAGCATCGCTTTCCAACTGACTGCTGGGTTACACTTCCTGCTACACGTGCTGCATAATGCTGACAGATTCAAAGAAATATTTAGCAACAATCAAATTCAATTTCAAAATATGAACTTAAGTTATTATATGATTTGGTGAATCTACTGATTAATTATTCATTTGCTGATGTGACAAAATAAAATAAAAAATAAAATAAAAAAAATTTGTCATGGATTTAAAAAAAAAAACCATAACCATGATTTGGTTGAGAAGCACTCTAGTATTGTTGCATCAAATAATAATTTTTAAACTATAACGTGAGCAGTCTAGTTTTGTCGCGACTAGCTCACTTCCATTATAAATCAACAAATCTGTTTACAAAGTGTTTGCAGAATTGTGAGGGATGCAGCTGTACGTGTCGCTCGCTCTCGGTATAGAAGGAGTGTCTACAGATAAGACAGCGAGAGAAGTGGCAGCAAGCACAGGAGAATCACAAAGTGCTGTAGGCAGAGATCAAACAGCGTATGTGGGCTTTTATGGATTATGATTTTGCCGTGCGTGGGCTTGTTATTATGGAGCGTTCTATTAGAGAAATGTAATATTGTAGTATTGTTTATGAAGACTAATGTTGGCAATGTTAACTGAGAGATATTCTGAATGAAGCACAATGTTTTTTTAAAGATGCCAATATGAGATGACTCATAATTCTCTACCTCTGGGCTAAAACCAGCAAGCCTGAAACCAAACACACACACACACACACACACACACACACACACACACACACACACACGCACACACGCACACACGCGCACACACACGCAAACACACACACACACACACACACACACACACACACACACACGCATTAATTCCATTTTTATTGCAGTTAATGGAGGCCCTGACCTTTTAAAAGCAAGTTATCTTCTGTGTCATGAAACTATGAGAGACAGAGATCAGAGAAAAAAAGACAGAGAGAGAGATAGAGAGAGAAAGACTGAGAAAGAGAGAGTCTCATAGAGATTCCAATTAAAATTTAGCTGAAAATATTAGGATCAAATATTAGATTGAGCAAATTGCCCTCTATGGCAGTGGGGTGTGGAGACAACTGACAAATCCAAATCAAGAATTCACAAAATGAGGGAAAACATCCAACTGAGATCCTGCATGCAGAACTCTGTAAAAAAACATCCTACAAGGATACGGCTCACAACAAATAATGCATGCAGGGCAGAATTAGGCAAAATATCCACTAATTATAAAAGGGCAATGAAATTCTGGAAACATCTCAAATTCAGTGACCCTCACTAATACCATTATAAGTGCAATACCAAGAGCTGAGCAAAGAAACCACTCCCTTCTCTCAACTGGTCCAGAGCATACTGACCCTCATCACACTGGTTCTCTGAACCAGAACAACACTGCCAAAATTATTCAATTAAACCAAATTACAGCACAAATGAAACACAATTACATCACCGATTGGGAAACTCAAACACAACAACAAAGTCAAATGCACTCCTATTTGGGCCTATAGAGAGAATAAGCCATGGCAGACTATCTGACACACAAAAAACTGAGAGCCACCTTGACCAAATACAGACTCAGTGAACACAAGCTCTCAATAGAGACAGGAAAACATGGCTGCCGCAGGAACAGAGGTTGAGTCCACACACACACTGATCAGAACAAAATCAAGATAGAGCTGCACTTTTCTAACAGAATGCACAAAGATATGAAGTGCATACACCGCACTTTTGAAACACTATCAAACAATGAAAAACGGTCCTTCCTATTAGGAGAACACAAGGACTGCTGTGTGTTAGCAGCACAATATGTGTCTGCCACAATATAAGAGACAGTGAATGATCCGCCTGACTTGATGTTTCCCTCATCTAGCTAAACTGTGTATCATGTATTACTTCTTTATTCTGTTATTTAAATTTGTTAAAATTTGACAAAAATTTTATTCTATTTCACTTTATTTAATTTTGCACTAACATGTTATTGTACTTTACATTACAAACGGCAATACAAATGTACAGATTTAGTCGTGCCAATTAGGCAGACTTAAATTAAAATTGAGAGAGAGAGACAGAGCGTGGTGAATAAGAGATTGTAATTAGACTTAAATTAAAGGTTACCTGTCACATCTGAGACATGAAAATGATGTCTTTCTTTCATTCTTCATTACTTTTCCAACTCCATTTTTTTCACTCATTCATAAAACCACTCTTATGAAAATTGTCACACTAAATTGTAACAATTTAAGTAAAAACTAGAGCTGTCAATCAATGAACATTTTTAAGCAAATCATTTAAATGCTACGGCAATTATCAAACCAATCAAATCAGACCCAATTAATCACGTCAAAATATTTCAGAAAATTTATATAATGCATTAATAAAAAGACATTACGTTATAGTGACAGATAAGCAAATCATTTAATAGATGACAAAAAGTGACTTTACATATACACCAATACACTGTATTAGGGTACATGATTAAGTGTGTGTCTATATATATATATATATATATATATATATATATATATATATATATATATATGTATATATATATATATATATATACAGTATATGTATGTATATATATATATATATATATATATATATATATATATACAGTATATATATACACATATATACACACACACACACACACACACACACACACACACACACACACACACACACACACACACACACACACACACACACACACACACACACACACACACAATCTGTTGTACACAATCTGTTGTACACAATCTTGAATCAAGATGAACAATTACTGGACTGAAGCAACTTAGTCTTACTTGATTATCCATACATTTAAACTACATAATTAAGCATTTTAATATCATATTACTTAGACATATTATTGGAAGATATAGAGTGACAAATTATATTTATATGCATTTTTATGATCTATCAGAATTGCATCATCTGATCTATCAAAAATGCATATGTAACTTTTTTTATTTTTATTATTTTGTCTAAAGGTTCAATAAACTTCCAAATAAACCGTCCAATAAAACGTTAAACAAATATTTCATATGTAAGGCTTTACATAGTTTATGTGAAACTTTTGAAGTAATGAGTCAAAAAATTGCAGCCAATGTAAATCTCTGCTTCAACTGTTCAACTGCCGGCAGGTCATTTGAGTTTGACACAACTCTCGGTCGGATCAGATTTACACTCCAGCACCAGTTTTTGCTCACCGGGTGGGGGCTAAAGCTGATGGTTGCACAGGGGTTGGCTGTGACCCACACCTTTCAGATTCCCAGTACGGATGACCTGGGTGAGATGTAAGTGCATGCAGGTGTCTGGTCTCAAAGCATTCAGGGTTACAGAGCTGAAAGTTTTACTGCAGTAAATAAACCACAGAATATGATGGTGTTAGGGGAAATGTCTCTTCCAAGAGGCTTTTAGAGAGTGTTTTATGCAAGCGATGATTTTAATAGCCTGGTCACATTCGCCTAATGGCAGAACTCGAATACACTAGGCATTTTTATGAGATTGCAACTTACCATCCCATATCTGTTTGTAAATGCCGGACAGGGTCGTGGAGTTCAGCGTAGCTGATTTTAGATCTCTCAGGCTTCGTATTACCGGAGCACATCACAGCATTTAGGGGAGCACAGGAAATGTGGCGGCACTGGGCCAGACTTCAGCAGTTCTCCATTAGCCTTGATGATTGAGGTTAGAAACTCATGAACCCTTGCCCCAGAAAACCAGCACTACATCTATAAGGGTCCAGGTAGTTATCTCACCCAGTATGGGAGATGCAGCGTAGCCTTCTGCGTTACTGGAAGTGACAGCTTCTGCTGGTAATTGACAGCTAAGTTGTGGCAGCCTGTAGCTCTTTTGAAGGGAGCTGGGAAGTTCTGTGGAGAGTCTCAGCAAAGGTGAGAAACTGAAGCCCCTCCAGCAGTGAGCAAGCACAGCCACAAAAACATATAGTGGAGAGGTTAGATTAGACTGGTGGTTCTCAGAAGATTTCGCTTCAGATTTACATTTGACATTGGACATCAAGATGTGATGCAACACAAGACCCTGTTTAATGTAGTCTGGTTTCTATTTTGTTTAATCGTTTTTGATTATGGTTTATGTTGCTGTTTTTCTATTATGATTATGATTCAAATTATTATCAATAATAATAATAATAATTTAAATACTGATATAATAATAATAACAATATAATAATACTACAATATAATTGATAAATCTGTTTAAAAATATGGAAAGCATTGTCTGTCTTGTAATAATATATCCAGTATATGGGCAATTCTACAGAATTTGTGCAAACTGTTGAAAACTGTAAAAAAAAAAAAAAAAAAACACATTTAAAATCATTTAAGTATTCAAATCTTAGATGTTTACAACAATACTTCTATTATCTATTCATTGAAACCAACAATAATATTAAAAATATCAGTAAGCTTAATTAATATAAAATCATCATTTATTGTGCACTTGAAATTGGGAGGTAGTTCACCCGAAACCAAACCCCTAAATATCAACTTATAAAAATGATATTGAAATATAATTATTATTATTTTTACATTGTTGTTTTTAAAAATATCCTTTTTTTTTTCTTTTGTAAATCATGAAACTTTATGTAAAAAAAAAATGTGTCCCACATTTTCATGTCACTAACAAAACAGTGTATGTTTTAGTCCATTGGCTGAGACTGATTTTGACTACACCCCTTTAATTTTGATCAGGAAATATTCCCGTGTCCCTCTCTCTCATAGCTACATAGTGAGTAGATATGGCCCATCATTTTGAGGTAAATGTGTTCAAAAGTCTGAAAATCTGTGTGTAACTTTAAGGAACGTCACTATCAAACACTTTTTTTTTTACTGCAATTAAGCAAACTTTTGTCCGTGTTATTCCATAAAATGTAGTTTTTAACAACTGTTCAGAACTGTGCTTAATCATGTGCTGATTAGCATCTTTGAGCTAGGCTCAAAAGTATCTAAAATTGTCACTACCGAAACAGTCATGTTTCTATCATTAGCATTTTAATGTTTTAGTAGTGTTTAGTATGCGAGTTAAAATTCTGTAATTTGATGTGGTTGCTACCAAAACATTACTTTCACTACCGAAAATGTGCAGTCACGACCGGAACATGGGATGTTTTGTCAAAGGTATTTAGAATTATCAGCTAAGATGTTATGATAGTGTTTGGTTCAGTGTATATTCAAATGACTGAATCCTTAACTTTGAAATCAGTATGATTAACTTTATGCCTTTAACAAAGAAAGATTGGATTCAAAATGCAACAAATCTCATAAATTACACTTGAAATATTGTTAAAATTGTAATTGTTATTGATTTACCTGTGAAAACTTTATAATAAAACAGCAAAACATATATTTACAAGGTAGATGTAAACAAAATCTTAATAGGTCAATATAACCCTTCTTATTTAATTGTGTATTATTGTGGTGTACTAGTGACAAATTTGGGGAGGAAAAATATTCCAACATTTTCTGAAAATACAGTATGAGAACTAACTGCACAATTACTACAAATGTGTACCTTGGATATTAAACAATTTCTATACATAACATTTTTGGAAAAATACACATATGGGCTGTAGATTGGCCCCACACACACACACACACACACACACACACACACACACACACACACACACACACACACACACACACACACACACACACACACACACACACACACACACACACACACACACACACACACACACACACACACACACCTCAAACTCCTAGTTACTGCTTATTAATAGTTAGTAAGGTATTGTTAAGTTTAGGTATTGGGTAGCTGTCACAATCTCAGCCTGTGTTCATGTATTGTGTGAGGACTTTTGTGTTATTTCCTGTCTTGTGCCATGTTTTGTAGTTTTTCATGTTGATCTGGTACAGAAAGGCAGGGATGAAGTGGAGAGAGAATCCAAATGCAAGTACTACTTTAATAACGATACAAACACACTGTAAACCCTAACGCTCAAAATAATTAATTGGTTTGAGTAGGACAAACTTAAATTGAACTAATTAGTTCAGTCAAATAAATTTTTATGAGTATTTAGCACTTTCTTTTTCTTTCAAGTTCACAGAACTGATATATTTTAAGTAAACTAAACTGTTTCATTGTTTTGAGTTTTATGAAATGATTCATTTTAATTTAAACAAACTTAAGTTTAACTGAAACGGCTGGGATGTCAATTTCCCAGCATGCTTTGCTGATGGCACTTGAATGGGAGAATAAATGCTAAAATTAAGTGTAATATAATGTTTTTTTTGTGCAAGATTAATGTTAAGTGGGAGATTTAGTAGTAATTAATGTTTTATAATGCTAATTTAGAAGAATTTCTGTTAATGTTGGTTTTAGGATAGTTACCATCATGGTGACAAGTGGTGCATGCGGCTTCATTTGAGAGCAAATAAAATCTTTATATTGTTGCACTCATACAGCAAGTGCTGTATAACATACTATTGTTAGCATGATAACTTAATAGTATGTTAGCAAACTAGCTTGTTTAAACTATAAGTTAATACTAATGAAAGTGTTCACATTGAGATTGCAGGTTTTAAGTTAAATGTATGAAATAGTGTATCCTGATTTTAATTGTTCTTAACTTGAAATTTTTAAGTACAAACTTAAAATCTTAAGTTCTGCTTACTTAAAACTTTGAATTTCAATACTTAAAAAAATTTTGGCAATCGATTGCCTTAAATTTTTTAAGTTCTGCTAACTTATTCGGCTTTACAGTGCAGGTAACACAGGGCAAACAAAGAAACTCAGGACAGGAACATAGTACAGCAAACAACGACTGACAAACCACAAGAGAAACACAAGGGCAATTTATACACAGGCTAACAAGGGGTGTGGTTGTGGTTGTCAAGGGAACACACGAGGGTAACCAAGGGAACTAACAAGACACACCTGGAGAGCCTAATCAACATGAAACTACAAAACATGCCACACGACAGGAAATAACACAAAAGTCCTCACACAAGACATGAACACAGGCTGAGATCGTGATTTGTGACAGAAGGATTAAGGGATGTAGAATATCGTCATGCAGACAAACCATTAATATATGCTTTATAAATACTAATAAACAGTAATATGCATGCTAATAAGAAACTAGTTAAAAGTGAGAATTAAGCCCTAAACAAAAGTTACCATATTATTATTATTATTATTGATTACAATATAGTTGAATCTATAAAAAAAAAACTAAATATACATAAAAAAGCATTTTCTTTTCTTCAAATTTTAATATTGACATAGTTATAATAATAATAGAAAAATAGCACCAGAAACCAAAACAATGTAAGGTAAAAAAAAAAAAAAAGAAAGCCAGACAAACATTAAACATTAAAATATGATTTTGTGTTGGGTCGCCACTTGATGTCAGTGTATTATATGTATATATTATAGAAAATCCCATTTATCTTTGAAAACATTAATTGAAAAATATAATTGATAAATTTAATTTAAATATTTATTCATTTATTATTTTACATACAAATATTTTAAAGCTAAATAAGTTTTAGTTTCTCCTGTCCGTGACCCCATCAGAAAAGATCTGTTTAATGTTTGGGTTGTGAAAATAATAACCGGTATCCTGGGTGCCAGCCCGAACCCCGCCCACAACATTTTTTGGTCGGGAAGTTCGGTCTGGACTCGATCCATTGAAGAGTAATTATGCTCGGCTCCCAGAAGGCCGAGCCAATCAAATTGCCAGGGCGGGCTTTAATCGATGATGGACAGATGATCTGCGCTTACGTAATCACCCACGTCATCAAAGAGCGGTTGGGTTTAATTAGTTTACAACAAAGATGACTGCCGCTGGAGAATTGAGATTTCACGAGTTCACACTTACAAATAAGTCAGATAGAATAAATGCGTATATGAGATTTAACGAGTTCACACAAATAAGTCAGATAGAATAAATGCGTATATGACGTGCTGTCCGAGGAGAGGGCTGTGGGCTCGGTAGCCATAGTCCCCCCGTATTCCTGGTTGTGAGAGAACAAGACAAGAGTGAGGATTCGGGGTGGTGGAGGGATGCTGAAAAACTGTCAAGGAGTGTTAGGTAAGTTGCCAGAGTGAATATGCTTCCTCATGCTGATAGATAGGGTAACGTTAGACATGGTATTGTTTGATGACAAGTTGATATTGGATTGATTATTTGCACGTGCTCCTCCCGAACTTTGTTTATGAAACATCATGTGTAGATTCCGCCATCGCGTCTGTTATAGAAGATATCCACAGCGCATTCATTTTAAAAGAGGAACATTTTGTTGGTTGAAAATACAGTATGAATGAAGAACATGCGTCATTTACTCCGTTGCTCTGATTGGTTGTAGGTCTATCCAATTGAGTGGAGAGTTGTTGTTGTTTTTCTGGTTCGGTTGAGACACGCCCCATAATAAAAGCCCTATGAAGCAGTATCAGACTCACATTCTGACTAGAATATGAGTATGACGAAGTCAGGCTAAATAACCGGCTGAGTTACTAGAAGATAATGAGAACTGTAGCAACCAGTAAGCTTGCTGGACCTTTAGGCAAGAGAAGCAAGTACAGAACATCTGTTTGCAGAACTGATTCAACCAAAGACACTCTAAAGAGAAACTCCCTTGTTTCGCAAATTCAGAGTCCCTGTGCATGTACAGTATAACGCTACATGGATTTCATTTGCGAAGTCTAAACCAAGTCACGCACGTTCATGTTGGCTTTGCGGCTGCTTAGAACACGGTACAAGATAATCACATACAGCTGTGAAACTAGATCACGTGTGATGCAAAATGAGTAGCAGGACGGCTTCAATTAGAGCTGAAACTTTAAATCTTACCCACAGTTCTCTCCTGCAGCGTGTGCATGTGCCGTCACATTTTTATATTTCTGCTGACTGCTGATTTAGCCACCGAATTTGATCTCATGCCTGAAAAAATGGACTCAGGTTGTCACGGTGGCTTGGAGAATAAGCATCTGCCAGTCCTGCTGTCAAGCGAACCGTAAAAAGACCCTCGAGCGGAATTGCGCTGATCTCATCTTGACGGATGCAGTGCAAGGAGCTCGACTGGAGCTAGAATAATGTATTCACACATATGACTCCTTCACCAGGTGCTCTACTTCATTATTTATAATCCGCATTCCTCGTCCTTTTTTTTTTTTTTAACTGGCTTTGTAGATTTAAAGTTGAAGTGTGTCATTTCTGAACCATTAACTTAATTTGCAATAGTGATTCTTGGTTGGTGAACTGGTTACTTCATCTTCTGTTCGTAACTATAAAATAATATGAAATATTTCATATTAGATGTTTAATATCGGCATATTAGAATGATTTTTAAAGGATCATGTGACACTGAAGACTGGAGTAATGATGCTGAATATTTAGCTCCGTCATCACAGGAATAAAATACATTTAAAAATATATTAAATTAGAAAACAGTTTCTTTAAATTGTAATATTTTACAATAGTGTTTTACTGTATTTTTTATCAATTCAACTTTTGAACAATAGCGTATAGGTAGTGTATATACTTCTATTGGGGAAAGTTACTTTTAAAAGTAATGTGTTATAATAGGCGCTATTCCCTTAAAAAAGTAACTAATTGTGTTACTTATTTACTTTTTAAGGAAAGATAACTTCAAAGTATGTCATGTTTGCATTACTTTTTCTCACATGGGCTGGGCTTGTTTGTTTGTTCTGAATAACTAAAAAAAGTTCTACTTTTGACAAATGCAAAGGCCCTTTCACACAAAAAGTTAAGTTAATAAGCCGCAGGCTGAAGGCTTTTAGGTATTTTGTAGTAACTTTACTTGTAACTTGAAAAGGTCATCACGATACTTGTAATGTATCCACTGATAGTTACCAATGTAAAATGGATATATGAAAAAGTACACACATCACAGTTAATCTTTCTGTAAACATTACACTTGCCCTTCCCTCTGTCTCTGATTGGTTCACTGAGTAGCAGAAGGGGCCTGGCCTGCAATCCAATACAAGCTCATTAACATAGCAGATCTCGTGACAGCTGTCTGAACACTTCTGTGCCATCAGTCTGCTTCTTTACAACCTCTCCTAATCAGAACCATGTAAACAACCTTTTAAAAACCTGTTATCAAAACAATATTGCCAATATATTTCTAAAACATGAACAAGTCTGTAATTATAAGGTCTCAAAAAGCAGATGAGGTTGAAGCACCGAAACACGCTTTCCACATTGCTCATGTTTTCATGCCTAAAAGAAAGACACTTTAATGATATTTTCTGTGCGGTGTCTGATTCTGAAGTACCTTCCTCCTTCTCGCCTGTTTTATAAATCAGCATATAATTACACGACATGCATATTTATAAGGAAATAAGTGCTGCACTTGTGCTATTTGCATTTGAGTAAACTATTGTCGAGAGGAAAGAATAATCCCGGATATAGACATTATTATCCCCAAGCTTTTGATTAAACCAATTTTCATAACGTAGCTCATTTATCTTGCCAAACATCACTGCAGAAATGACAATAGTTAAAGATTTGTCCTCCAGAGAAATGTGCAGTTCAGTGTTTGTAGACTTCAGTCACCACATGAAAAAGAGAAAAGTCTGTGCATGCGTTCACAAATTGTGGTTTCTACTAATCAGGGCTGGGTGTAACAACTTACAAAATATAATTTCAATTAACAATGGTAAATTTACACAGGAAATTATCGTCAGATGGTTTGTTAAAGGGTGTGTTCACACTCGTAGTTCGGTTTGCTTGGTTTGTTTGGTCTGGACTAGGGCTGCACGATATATCGAAATTATCAAAATATTGCAAATGTAGATATCGCGATATGCATATCGCAACGGCTTGCGATAACTGGGGTCATGAACAAAAGACAAAGAAAAAAAATCACTCACTGCTCTTGGCTGAATAACTTTTGTAGCTTTAATAAGAATCAGTATATATTTAATTCATACAGTGAAAACTAAGCAGTGTTTTATTTTTACATTTGATTATTCAGTTTCTGTTGTTAAATAAACCTATCGTAGGATAACCTGAAACACTAAACCCCGTGGTTTACACTGATGTTAAAATAATACTTCTTATGCTACAGTAAAACACTGATGTTCACTTTCAGAAGCTGTAGGGATGTTTTCTTGTCACAAAAAGAATGTGAAACAAGTATGTAGGTGACATAATTTAAAGATAATTTGTTTATTTTACACACTTTAAGCATTACCGCACATTGAATATTGCATTATTTAATGAGTTATCGCATTTTTCTTCAATATCTTGCAGCCCTAGTCCGGACAAAAAAAACAAGTATAGGGATACATTCACAACCTGATTGGTCGGCTTTTATTACCTATATTTGACGACGGAACTTACCGAACAGCCAAAACAATGCTGTGTGCTGGGATAAATGTGCTCGTTGTGTGTGCATAGCCTACATATGATGTTTTTTTTCTACCAGCTTGTGAAGAGTTTATAAAATGTGTAAAGGAGTCAAAACAGCGGCAGGAAATCCCCCTGTCACACACACAAACGCAGATCTGTTTGCGAGGACACGTGGTTCTAATGCCGGTACCGAACTGTGATGCGCAACATCGCGACTATAACGCGAAAAAAACAGTATGTGTGAGCATTCTGTCCTATTTAGGGTCACATCTTGTGACATCATGTCCTGTTTTTGGTTTATGTTGCATTTATATTTCATTCGAACTGCAGCAGAGTTCGTTTTGAAGTGGACCAAGACCCATCTCCAGGGTTCTGATGTCACACTTATTCAAATGAACCGCACTAACAGAGCAATCACACCAGGGTTCATTTTAATTAAACCAAACCTGCCACGTGTGAACACACCCACAACTTATTGTGCTTTTTTATTTGGTTGATACTTGATGTTGAGGCTGGGCAATATATTGTGTATTGATGATTTTATTTATAATTCATGATACTACACCTGTGTTGATGCAACTAATTAACTAAAAAAATGTTAAACAATTAGATTTTAAAGTCAAAAAGCACCCATACGAAAAACACCTCGAACTCACTGCACAAATCAAACAATCTGTCTATGAATTTGACAGCTAGATTAAACTAATGCCCAGAGATCCATGTACAACAGCAGAAGGTAACTTATGTTTTATGTTCTGGACATAAGTAATGAGTACTGTTATGGCTGTTCAATATGATTAATTTGTCAAACTATCCCATTACAATAAAAAAAAAACTCAACATATTAATAATTAGTAACGTTTTACATTAAAAAAGAAATTCTTACAGACACTTGCCTAATGCACCACAGAAAAGCTGAAATTTTAGAAATAGCTGTGTATTTAAAAAAAACAAAAAAAAACAAAAAAAAAAAAAACAGCATAAATGCTGTCATCAATGTTTTTGTATGAAAGTGATGTGTAGAATATTTCGGTAACACTTTAGTTTAGGGTCCAATTCTCACTATTAAGTTGCTTATTATTGTGCATATTACTAGGATATTGGCTGTTTATTAGTACTTATAAATCACTTATTAATGCCTTATTCTGCATGGCCATATTCTACATCCCTTAATCCTATTCAATACCTAAACATGACAACTACCTTAATAACTATTAATAAGCAGTAACTAGGAGTTTATTGAGGTAAGAGTCGTAGTTAATAGTTCACACACCCTAATCTAAAGTGTGACCAATATTACTGTAGTTCTTCATTAAATATGGACAGCCTTGAATATATCCAGTGGTTAAATTGGGCCGGGGCTCAGTCTGGGGCTCAGCCCCGGTACATAAGCCTGCTCGTTTGTGTCCTGATGTGCCTGTTTGCAGTCAGTTGCCTACTGGAAATTATGTCACATAAAATTTGATGAAAGTGATGTTTTGAAAACATATTTCTGACAATAAATGAAAGATTTTTGAAATGGCATGTCTATTTTGTCTCGGCGGAGCTGAGATGAGAACAATCGGAACACGGCCGTATTCTTGTTCAGCTGCTTAATCTCGTTGTCAGTCGACCATGATCGCGCACCGCTCGCGCATGCCATGCCCATCTAGGTAGGCTAGCCTACTACTCAGAACTCCGACACAGATAAATGTATGGAGCAATATATAATGAATGTTCCTGGGAGATCCGTAGTTGCGCGGGATGTGGAAGCGCGCAAAAGTTCCAGAACCTTCTACTGCCTTGAAAAAAAAAAAAAAAAAAAAAAAAACTCACGAGCTGCTGGCCGCTGCTGCAGCAGCAGATCAATTTTGTCAAATTCAGCGCAACGTTGCTTGTACAAAAAGTGCCCTGGCCTTGAATGACAAGGTAAGGAAAATAAGACTAAATCAAAAATATATAACCAAGACTAGGTTGACCATGTGATTTTTTTTTTAGCATTTTACTTCAGACACCGGATTATCAGCAAACTGCCAAGATATTTTATTTATTTGATTTTATTTTTGTGACTTGTGTGCATACCTTGATGTGAAATGACGCATAGTAGTCTGTGTGTGTGTTGTAGTAGTAAAGAGAGAGAATGGGAGAAGGAAGTTTGTGGACCTGGTCACCACAGCCCCAAATATTCTCAACTGTTGCTACTGTCATATGCTGCACTTTCTCTTCATGTGGCACATTATGTTTGGCACATTGGATAGGTCACTATATCATAACATACAATACAATGTGTAATCAAGTGATGACTGATTAACAGTAATGCAAATTCTAAATGTCCTAATACTTGTTGATACTACAACAATGCAAAGTATATGCTCTTAACCTTGCAGTTTTTCACATATCATGTAAGACTCAATTTCTCCATTTCTTTGCACAAAACTCTCCAGAAAGTGCCATTTAATGGTTTATTTTTCCCAAAAATTTATTGGGGGGGGGGGGCATACCCCCCACATAATAAATCACAATTTAACCCCTGAATATATCAATCTGTCTGCAAATGTATGGAGAGCTGGAAAATGTAGTGAGTGAAAGTGTTTATATCAGACCTTGGCTGAGTGCATGATGCCAGCCATCTGGATGGATATATAAAACATTTCAAAGAAACATCACACAAAGAATATAGGCATAACTTCTGGCGAGAGCGTGTATATGCGTGTGATTTTGCGTGTCCATCATGCTCTGCCATGATGTCTCTAAAAGGGGTGACACGCTGTAGAGTGTGTGTGTGTGTCAGCACAGGAGGCTCTGGAATCATTAGGTGTAATTGGTGTGAGAGGGTCTGTGTTTCAGCATCTCTCTGCAGAGACCGGCCCGAGAAACGGCTGAACCCAACCACCCTCCCGCCAATGCTGTCTCCTAGCAACCCACTGTACCTCACTTCCTCATAATGACATTACAAAGGGGTCACTGAGACGTCCCTTCAATGCACTGTCTGAAAAAAAAAAACTTTCACACTTCCATTTTACTTTTATAATGTCACATTTCAGACAAACAATATTCAATAATAATAAAAAAAACAATGGCGGGACTTTTTGGCAGGAGATTATCTATCATGAAAGTGTCATTAAAATAATTTCTTTTTTAATAGATTTATGGCTGTAACCATCAGATTTTAGGGTTGAACAATATTATCAACCAATCATTTCACTATGATTTGAGGAGTAGGTTCCTGTAGTTTAGTAGAACATAGCTAAAATGGAACATGGAACATTTGCATAAAAGCATCAAATTCATAAAGACCCCTGTGGTGAAAATCAAGCTTTTAATGTTGTTTATATGTCTATGTGGTGTTTTTTAATATGCTTTGTGGTAGATTTTTCCCTAAACCTAACTATCTGGGTCTCGTCTACAAATCGACGTCCCCGTTCAATAATAGTCACTTAACTAACTTGTTCCCCTAAACTAGCTTACTTCCTGCGCAGGAATAATCGACAAACATGCTTCAGCAAATGTCCTTCAAATGCTTTAATCACGGCCGGGAGATCTTCCCGAGCAGTTCTTGAGTGTCTCCTAAGAAGCAAGGCCGGAGGATATCAGACAAATTCCATTGAGAATCCCACCAGAAAACACGGATACAACAGTTTTTATAGAATCGAGACAAGAAATAAGATTATAGTGACTAACATGTCACCTTCAATATGATTGGTTCAATTGGTTCAAAAGCCCCAGCCTTTTCCCTCTGTCATTGGCACAAGCAAACTCTGTTTTTGTGATTACTTATCACAAGGTTTGAGAACTAGTCATGTGTCTAGTTTCACTTCCCCTAATTTGTTTATATATATATATATATATATATATATATATATATATATATATATATATATATATACACACACACTCAAAGTCACAAGTTTTCCCCAAAGAGTCTGGAAACATTTTAAAGCATATGAATGCTGTTCCTGCAAGAAAAACAAATCTTAGTTTATTAATTAAAGTTGATTAATTAAAAAAAAAAAAAAATCCATCACAACTTTCAGACAAACCATGTGTAAATTCCTAAGTCAACACCAGTTTTGAGTATTTTCTCTTTAAAACTGCAGTGAGCCAAAGACAGTCCCAAAAACGTGGTTTGAAATCGTTGGTGTTTCTGACATCACAAACTACCTTGAAACCAATCACGTGAACGAGTGGATCTCTGAGATTACATATTCACAGAACCGCTTATAAAAAAAATAGGCAAGAGTGTAGAGTTACATTCAAGCTATTTTAAGGCGTGAAGACATTTTTTTTCAAAGACAAAACGTTTCAATATGTCATTTTGGTGATCAAAGATGAGTTTTAAGGGATAAAATGACTAAATACAGGGGGACTTTAAATTGTTATAGTTAGGGTTTGCAGTTCGATTAGCACTGTTTATTAAACAGAAATGTCATTCCAGGACAAACAAATGACAGAACATATCCTAGTTGCCAAAATCACAGCCACTGTTTTAATTAGTTCATTGAAACAAATCAAATCTAAAATGAAATAGACCTTTGAGTGTCTTTCTTCCATTTTGCAGTCCTGCATTAAAAGTGTTAAAATGAATGTGACATGTGAAGAACACCTCATGGGCACTAAAAATGTCCACAAGGATTTCGGATATTGGCATCTTTGTGTGTACATTTTGTCCCCATAATGTAGGGTTTACCAGTCCACACACACACACACACACACACACACACACACACACACACACACACACACACACACACACACACACACACACACACACACACACACACACACACACTCACAGTCACACGCATGGACATACACACATGTACACACACAAACACCTTACCTTCTCATAGTAGCGCAGCTCGTAATCGAGAATAATTCCATTAGGCTGTTCAGGCTGTGGCCATGACAACGTGATGCTTTTCATCGTAGAACTGACCTGATGCATTATGGGAACAATGGACGGAGCTGCAAAAGAGAGAAAGAGAGAAGAAAATCCAAGTGAATAAAAAAAATCATTCCAAACAGCCATCTTCCCTGCTGTGTGGACTTAGCTAGTGAATTGATCTGCCACTTTCAGAAATGGAGCAGACACACACATACACACACACACACACACACACACACACACACACACACACACACACACACACACACACACACACACACACACAGTGTGATGAAAGAGTCAGACGAGAGGGTGATTGGACTTGTTTAATAGCTTCGTGAGAATGTGCCCTTTGCAATGGAAGCCCATTTCTCAGTTCAAGCGTTCTGATTGGCTACAGTGTGTTTCTCGCCTCTCCGTCTGTAAGGAAGACACACCTGAGTGAACATGCACAGCCTCCAAATTAACCCACTGCCCATTTCATTCCTCTCGCTCTCCCTCCCTCATTTCTTCCTGTTCTCCATTGCTTTGTCAAAGCGCTACAACTGTACGCACAGCTGTTGTACCATCACACACACAGCCTGTTTTCACGGGTGAATACACTGCAGTGAGCATACGGACGTCAAACAAGCGACTACACACACAGATACACACCCGCATCTGCTAAACGACACACATGCACACATTTATGGATGTTCACACACAAATACACAAAACAGGTAAACCATTTTCTATTACTTTTTTCAATTTTTGTGTGTCCTAATGTACTGGTGGTGGAACTTTTGTTAAGAGTGCCAGAGGTTCTGGGTTGTAGTCCACCTTCATATTATTTCTTATTAAAATCAATTATGTTTATCAGTTAATGTAGATCAAGAGATGGACATATTTGTGTGCATTTTGTTTTGTGATTTCACCGCTAGGGCTGGGTGATAAAACGATAGCGATATGTTTCGCGATAGACATGTAATCAATATCAATAAAGAATGCGTTCGATAAAACGTTTGATAATTCATTTTTTTCGTCGGAAGAAACCAGAGGTTGTGAAGCAAGTTTGGTTGCATGAACAAAAGCACTCACTCTCTGGTAACCTAGCAACGTAGGGGGTGACCATAGACTGTAAAAAAATATGGACGTAGTGTCCGTGACGTCACCCGTAGGTTTCTGAAGACCGTTTTTGAAGCCTAAAGTGGGTGTGGCCGACCATCGCCATTTTGGCAGCTCCCGAATTGATTTATTTTTACAGTCAGACAATGAGCTGAGGTAACGTGACGGCTAACAGACAGCAGACAAACGGCTAATGATGACTAGTGACCACAGCAGCGGGAATCCACCTGTCACTCAAAAGTGGACAACCTTAACTATGCAGAAATGTAAGGCTTAATATAATTTAAACGGATGAGTTATAAAAAAATTCACCCCCCTCACGGTTGTAATGAAGGGCAAAATTAGCTGTATAGACCAAAGCCACTTTTTGCTCCAGGCTGTAAACATGTTTTTTTCTGCTGTAAAGTTGGGCATTTCAACATGGGGGAGTTTGACTCACTTTTGCAGCCAGCCTCAAGCGGCCAGTTGATGAATTGCCATTTAATTTAAAAATAATTCACTTCCGTGTTGGTTTCAAGAGAGCGACAGGGAGGTTGCCGCTTGGGGTGACACGCTAACAGCCAGTCATGTAACAGTATGGTTGTTGCGCCATATCGTTTTCTCATGTTGGATTCTTCAGTAACAGAACCGGCGTGGAGTGATAAGTGGAAAATGAGTGCCGAAGCGAGCAAGGAAATTGTTGATAAAACAAGAAATGTCGTCTGCAAATTATGCAAGACCGTCGTCGGTTTCTCTATGTTTAACACTTTGCACTATTTTATTACACTCTATTAAGCATTTCTTACGTATTCTTTAATTTTGCACCTTAATGTTAAGAGATAATTGTTAAGTGTTCATTGTGGTGTTTTCCATGGTTGTGTTGACATTTCTACCTTTACAACTGAGGGGATTATAATCAGAGGATGGTTAAGTTTAAAATAAAAATGTTTAAATGTTATATATTTCTCTCCTGGTCCTTATTTTAAATAGGTCATAAAAAATATCAATAATTATCGATATCGACCGATATGAAACGCTTATATCGTGATACAGTTTTCAGCCATATCGCCCAGCCCTAGTCTCCGCAACAGCAATAGATAGAAGAGCTGTGAAGACTCTGAGGATTCTGTGAAGACTCTGCACGAGCCACATGAGAACATCGGCATCAAGCAATCGACATCATTTCAAAAACAACGCATTTCAGCACTGGATCACCTCTTATTTAACACAAATGAACTAAATGAATACTCTACTAGTCATCTGGAGATGTTTCCATTGTATTAGGTACAGTCGCGCTGCGAGATGTTTAAAAAAATGGTGGGGACAAGATCAATCCTGGCCAAAAGTGGTGGGGACATGACTCATGTACAGAATATAGCAAATAAGACACCCTTATATGACCCTTAAACACACGTGCACACAGGGTATTCAAATAACATCTTGTCTAGCAGTCATCTTGTCTCAGTCTGTCTCTACACATCATCCAGACTTCCATCTGATGCTTTTTAAAATGGTGACTCAAGCAAAGTGTCACCCTGCTCTGAATCGCGGCCTTTGAGTCTCTCTCTCTCTCTCTCTCTCTCTCTCTCTGTTGGCCCGTCTTTGCTCCACATTAGCAATTACTGGCTGTGTGCACTCTCTCTCTCTCTCTCTTTCTCACTCTCTCTCTCTCTTTCTCTCTCTCTCTCTCTCTCTCTCTCTCTCTTACGCACACAGCTGTGGTAAGGCTGAGAGGTGAAATTGCTTTTCTGCAGTTTTTGTATCCCCATGTTGAGAGAGGATCCACCTTCTAAACAACACACACACACACACACACACACACACACACACACACACACACACACACACACACACACACACACACACACACACACACACACACACACACACACACACACACACACACACACACACACACACTCACACAAAAAAAGCAGTTATTACCACTCCACACATTGTGTAGCAAAACTGAGATGTCCAGCCCTCACTGTGTGTGTGAGAGAGAACTTTGTGATCAATTTTAAATTTTCTTATCTAAAGCACAGCAGAAGCTTCAATCCCCTTCCTTATAAATCCACAAGCACACACACAGAGCTGCTGTCTCTTCCTGCTATTTTTCCTGTACATCCACTGCACTGCCACATTTAAAAAATAAATAAATAATAATAATAATAATATAAAGTATAGTATAATGTATACAAATATAACATATACAAAAATATAAATATAACAAATACTGTAACAATTATAAATGACAGTAATGATGATACTAATAATATAACATAATATGACATAAGTAAAATAAATATAAATTGTAAGATTATAAAATATAAATTATAAATATGTATTTTATCAAATAAATAAATGTATTTTGCATTAAAGAGCCTGGTCAGGAACAATTTGACTGGATTAAAATCACCCTTTCTGACGGCACAATTCTCTGGTTGGTGTTCATTCATTTAGCCATTGCTTTGCTTCAGGGCAACTTGTGAGTAAATGTCTGATCTAATACTGCTCAAAGTCTGAATATTTATTACACAACACTGGACGAATGTGTGTTTGTGTGTGTATCGTGTGCCTGCCAAAACGCAGAGGTTTTCCTGCGGTTTCCGCCTCACAGCTGGCAGGAATCCTCAATCCTGACAAAGATTTGCGACTGCTCTCTCTCAACATCCCCCTCTTCCCCCTTCTACTCATCTCACACCATCCACATGTCTCCTCTCTTCTTCTTTCCTGCATCTGGTCCTCAACAGGATGACTACTTCAACATTAATCACAGTCACACTCCCTGCAAAACACACGAACGTGAGAGACAAAGCAAGAAAGACAAGAGAGAGAGACACCGCAGATGAATTCTAATCAACAGTTTCAAGACCAAGAAAACGACACGGCTCTCTGCTCTTTCACTGTGGGAGTGAGCAACAAAATTCAGGGCTTCGAGACAGAGGAATTTAAAAGCAAAATTATTTAAATGATCAAATTAGAAAAAGTACACCAAGTTTTTTAATATTTCTGCTTAAAACTATATTTAATGATTATGTAGTGTATAGGCCTATATCTGTTGGCATAAATGTGCAGTATTCATTGATTGTGAAATGCTCTGAAACTGTGAGCCTGTAGAACATGCAACACGTTGCTACCTTGAATTACTTTAAAGAAGACCTATTTATATTATGCATTTTTACAGTCTTTGGGGTGCAATGTTGCGGTTTGAACATGAAAACGCTCTGCAAAGTTACAAAGCACAAAGTCACAGAGTTATGGTCTATATCAATAAAACCATTTCTGAACTCATCAATTGTAGTCTTGAGCTTTTTTCCAGGAACGTCGCGTCACAGTATTCCTCATTTAAACAATCCCCACCCAAGGCGTACGGGAAAAAATAAAAAATAAAAAGAGACATAGACCTTGTTGAGTTGTGTTAGTAGTGTGTTGAAACTCGAAATTATGGTAAGAGACGTGATATTTCTGCGGTTCACGAATCACAACACACTGTTCCAGCCGACCAATCAGAGCACATTGTGCTTTACGGAAGGAGGGGCTTCATAGAGACAGGAACTAAACAGAGTGTTACTGACAGACTGGGAAGAGAGGTGCTGAAACAATGTAAATTGTGTGAAAAAATCATGCTTTTTGAACATTCAAAAATAAAAATCTATTCTAGTAGAGCCCAAAAACAAAATCAAGGCTGGAAAACGGCATAATATGGCCTCTTTAATTAAGTCATACACTTTCAACGTTTAATAATCACATTAGGCTGTATCCCGTTTCCTGTTTTTCCATACCCAAATATAAGACCTCTTAAAAAAATTCATATTTGTTAAACTATTTTTACGGCGCACACACACACACACGCACACACAGCCCGTGAGAGAACGAGTGAGTGTCTTGAAGAGATTAATAGGGTGTGACTGTCATCCAGACACTGATAGTATGTACTAGACCCATAAAACCCGCCTGAGTGACAGCTGAATACAACTCACCCCATGCTTTTCTCTCTCACTGTCTCCATCTCTCTCATTCCTCAAGCACACTGATTATTTTCCCTTCTTGCCCTCTGCCAACACAATATCATATTCTATAAACATAAATCTAATAAAGAATGATATTAACCAAAAAAAAAAAAAAAAAAAACACAGTGTAAGTGGTTCGTTCTCCATTTGGTGATGTTTACAGCATGTCTGCTGTGGTTAGTTGATGCAAATCCAATATAGAAGATCTGTTTTAGTTTATGGCTGCACTGCCGTTACTATTGAATAAAGTGAGTCTTACAGCAATTATGACACTGAGAAACTTTCCAAATTCATTTATGCTGAGCTTGATGAGGAGATTTATTGATCTTCTGTGCGATAGTGAGCGATTGTCTCTCTTTCACATGGATGGGTTCAAACAACTATTCTTCTCCAGCTGGTTTATGTTCTGTTCTTCTCCTGAGTTTATTGTTGTGGCTCGTGGGAACAGTGTTTGCTGGTAACTGGTTTCGTAACCACTGGTCTACGCGCTTGGCCTTGATGGGGTGATTGTGGTTTGTGCTTTGAATGAAAGAGATTAAGAAAGCATTTTATATATATATATAAACTGTAATATTGGTAATATTGTGAAATATTATTAGAATGTAAAATTGTATGTTTTTAAAAATGTTTTCTATTTTAATATAATTTAAAATAATTTATTTCTGAGATGCAAAGTTGAATTTTCATCAGCCCTTACTCCTGTTTTCAGTATCTCATATATATATATACATACATACATACATACATACATACATACATACATACATGCATACATGCATACGTACATACATATATACATACATTTATGTTCAACCATGTTCAACGGTACATACACACACACACACACACACACACACACACACACAGACACACACACACACATTTATGTTCAACCATGTTCAACGGTACACACACACACACACACACACACACACATTTATGTTCAACCATTCCCAGAATCCACCACATGGCAGATGAATTTATACAAATATTGGGAGTGCCAAAAGACAACAATGAATAAATAAAATAAAGAAGATCAAACATTGCTGATAGCCTTCGGCTTCCTGTTTGGTGTATCATGGGGATAAAGTACGGCAGTCATGAACAAAAGTGTAGGAAATGGAATTGCTTATAAAGTTGGGAGGAACAAGCCATCACACGAAATGTCTGCTGACAATCCTGTTTCCTAAAGCAGAGAAAAAGACATTATTTTGAAATAAATAACGACACAACCTACAGTACAGGAGGATGGAAAGCAGCTTTAAGTCTCTAAATGGCAAGTGCTTGAAAACAACAAACACTCCTACGCTCTTTAAGCACAAACGTTATCAAATGTCCTGAGTGCAATGAACGATGTTTGGAAAACAGCCTTAAATATTGTATAGTTTCAGAAGCTTTGGAATATACAGTTGTGGCCAAAAGTGATGTGTGGCCAGGGAAAATGTACATCTTCACCCGTAATTCAAATATTATTATTATTTTTTATTTTAAGATTGAGTAAGCATATTGCGTAGTTGTGCTTGGAGTCAATTTATTTATTTATTTTTGTGATAACGCAATGAAACATGCCAAATTGTGCGGACATAATTTCTGGCCAGGCAGTCATAAAAAAAAAAAATTATGATCATACAGTACATGCAAAAACAAGAGATAACCAATGAAACAATAATAACTATGGTGTAGTCATTGTACGATTTTTCCTGTGAGCTTTTTTTTTTTTTTCATAGTGAAAAAAATAACTCTAGCTGTAGTTTGTCTTGTTTGTCAAATAATTTTGTCAGACAAATACCTTAACCAAGTTTACTGTTTTGTTCTTCCATTGATTTCTTCCACATCTAAAATATTTTCCTGATATTTTGATGGTTTAATCAAACTTGAGAAAAAACTCACATTCGGCCGCTACTGTAGTGTACAGCTCACTTTGGACTATACTTCTATGGAGCTTTCTTGTTATTTTTTAAGCTTGACAGCCACTGGTTACCATTCATTTGCATTGTTTTGAGAGAAATGAGGCTGCATAGACCATTTATCTACAGAATTACCAGTTTTAATCTAGAACAGTGTGTCCTTCATCCAGTTTTGTGTCGAGTCAGGGACAGAATACACTTTTAAATTCACAGCTATATTGATGAGGGATTCACCAGACACACAGACCAGATGCCAGTCTGGGAGTTTATTAACACTCTAGAGCCGCAGGACTGGCAGTCACTGGTTTTATATTCTGTACTCTTTGCCCAAGTCAAGTCACATTTATTTATATAGCGCTTTATACAATGCAGATTGTTTCAAAGCAGATTTACAGTGATAAAAGGAAAATTATGCTTTTCGGCTGTTGTTCAGCTGAAGTCAAGTTTAGAGTTGATTCAGATCTGTTGTAAAGGTCATCAGTTATTAAATTAGTTCATTTCATCTATAAAATAGTTCTGCAAAAAATGATGTCATCATCCAGCTCAGCGGTTACAACAGCGTCAGAACTGTCAGATCCCTAATATTGTTGAATATTAAGTATGTGTTTTATCTTTCTGTCCCTCTATTCCTACACCAGAAGTAGATGGTTTATATCATATTTTATTTATTTGTTTGTTTATTTTTGTATCTGAAATAAAACAGATATATTACATACCATGATAATATAGAGTGGGATACAAAAGTCTGAGAGAAACAGAGAAGATACTTTTATTTTGTATTATTATTATTATTTATCTTAATTATTAAAACATTTGATTCTAAAAATATTACAAAATGAACGATGTAGCTTTAAACATAAAACATTCAATAATTACACACACACACACACACACACACACACACACACACACACACACACACACACACACACACACACACACACACACACACACACAGAATATTATAAATATATAGACTTTTTAAATGAGTTTCATTCAAATGTTCACAAACACTGCTAATCAAAGATCTTCAACCAGTCTCATCCAGATCAGAACAATTTGGAGGGGATTAGATGTAGATGTCATCAGACTAGATGTAAACAGCCGTGATTTATAGATTAAAAAAATCAATAACTGCAGTAACAACCCCCTCTGTGTAACATACATAAAAAATAAAAAAACACCTTTACAACACCTTTAGCACTTTAATTCATTTGTTTATCTCTCCTTGCAGGAAATTAGAGGCTCTACATACATTGATACACATTGATTAGGCTGTCATATGTCCTTAGCAATTATTTCTAATTGACACTGACTCCAAATACACATGAAATGTAATATTAAGATGAAAGGAAAGACTGTAAGATAAGAAGATACCCAGGCAGCTGAGGTCTTCACTGATGTTCCCAGCAGCCATTTGCGAGTTTTGTGGACACTATGAGGACGTGTTCTTCACTCTAGCTGTGGAAACACGTACGTTGTGCTTTTGTGTTGCACACAAGCTTTCAAAAAAGTTGACAAATAGCAACCTACAGACTATATAATGTGCAATAACTACACCGTCTATGCATCTGAAAGGTCAGCTCCTACTCCCACCCCCCTGTCCTGCCATATGTGCCCAGACCGATCGCACCAAATGCAGTTTGTAAATGCCAAACACTCAATGGGTGTTTTCTTCTCCAAACCACTGAACCCATCGAGAAACACAAGGCGCCTTCGGGTGAATAAAGAGCCCAGTTCAGCGCTTGACCTGATACACTGAAATACCCACATTAGCCGCCACCACCGCCGTGACATTTTTCATCTCAATCGCTCAGTGGGAATATATTAGTCTGTTTTTATTTTCTTGTTGATGCAACATCATGGAATACTAACTATATCAGTTTTTTTTAAGATACTAATTATTGATTTAAATTAGCTGTCAAATTCTAAAGAAAATATATCAACAGTTTTCTATTTTTGGATGTGTCATTGTTACCTTTTATTTATGTTTAGATTTATTTTTTCTAGAGGAGTATAGCAGCTAAATACTGCAGAAAGTCCCTGTAAATATGAAAGTAATTATTAGATTATGGGGTAACACTTTAGTTTAGGGTCCAATTCTCACAATTAACTAGTTGCTTATTAGCATGCATATTACTAGGATATAGGCAGTTTATTAGTACTTATAAAGCACATATTAATGCCTTATTCTGCATGACCATATTCTACATCCCTTAATACCTAAACGTGACAACTACCACACTATTAATAAGCAGTAATTAGGAGTTCATTGAGGAACAAGTCGTAGTTAATACGACTGGTTAGTTAATAGTGAGAATTGTACCCTGCTTATTGAAAATAAAATTAATACAACAATTTGTTTTTGTATTGTAGCTTCATTTAGGTTTATATAATATGAAAATTATGCATACCATTTTTAAATATTCATGAATTATACAATATGAGAATTTAACAGACAATATTACATTGTATTTTTAAAAAAAGTTTATGCAAATTAGGCATATATATATATATATATATATATATATATATTAGGGGTGTAACGGTACATGTACTAGTCCCGAACCGTACGGTACGGTACATGCAGTTGCACTACTAAGTCACAGGCGATCCACACTCAAATCCAGAAGGGGGCGCGCAGAAGTGCTACCAGTAAAAAGCGCAAAAGAAGAAGAAACGATAACTCTGTACGTTTGTTTACATCTCTCAACCAGTGTTTCAAAGATATCAATAAAACAGCTTGAGAATAATATCTCACGTAGCATTACATTTACCTCAGGCATTATATTTACTTAACCTGTTAGTAATGTCTTATTATTTAATGTATGTTTAAATAAATTTGTCATGAAAACAAGTTATGACAGACAATGTATTTGTAAATGATTATGTTTCAAAAATGAATTGGAGTACACAATTAACTTTATAACTAGATTTAGACGTTAATGCATATCCTGCCTTATGTGCAAACTACAGTACATGTTTTATTTATTTGAGTGTTGATTATTATATTTAAAAAATAAATATCAACTGAATTTAATAATTTGGGCTGTTGTTAATTGTAACCTTTAATAGTATAGTAATGTGTAATTAAGGGCTCCCTATAGTTTACAGTATTAGCTAAGATATATTAAAAAATATAAGAGTTTAATTAAAAATAGAAAAAGAAAAAATAAGCAATTTTGTGTTTAGCTTTCTCCCCCTGCAGTACCGAACCATTACCGAACCGTCGTGTGTGTCATGTGTATATATATACATATATTAATACATATTTATTTACACACTTCTCATTTAAGATTAATTTACTCTTTGTTCTACAAAATGTGAACGGACCCTCTTTATCAAAATCTTAACAGTTTTCCCCAACGTTTGTGTGGAATCCAGTTGAGATCCAGAGCTGTGCTACTAAACCACTGAACTGTGCTTTTTCAAACCAGCTCTTTTGAAAGCCTCTTTCACCCAGCTTTCAAGGATGAAATTAAATCCTGATTAAGCTTTAATTAATTTTAAAGACCTATAGTCTCCTAACCTCCCCAGGACTGAGCATGCAGCATCTGCATTCCTTCTCCTGTTTTTCATTTCGTTCTTCTCCCATTTGGCATTTCCATCAGGTACAAGAAGTACAGGTACACAATTACTGCTTACCTCCGAGACCCCTCCGCATGGGAAGGGCCCATTAACAGCAAAAGACTCATTACGGTCTCCAAAAGCGATAACAACGGAGGAGAGCATGGCTCTTAAGTATCTATCTGTCAAGAGCACCGTTTAACTGTCACACACACACAGCAGCGGCCATTAGAGCCACATGTTAATCAGGTTTATTTACCTCGCCGTTCTGCTCTCGTGCACACGGAAGAAGGAGGAAAACTCGGCAGGTGTCTGATTCCGTGTTATGATCTTTTTGTTTGTTTGCTCCGACTCCTAGTGTCACAAGAGGAGCGATTACAAGACACTCCGCTGCAGATCGTGTTTGAACTGCTTCTCAACGACTCAGTTCAGCTGGAAACAAGCATCGCACTGAAGCTCCAATTATGCCAATTAACTCCAATTAGACTGGATCAAAACAAGCACACTAACAGGTGATCGAGACAGGACTAATAACAGTTTAAGAGGAAATAGTTATAGTTTCCCTTTGCAAAGCAAAGCCAAACAGAGATGCTGAGTAGACACTTGAAATAAGAAATACTGCTCCTCACATCGAAGAAATAGTTTGCCCAAAAATGAAAAGTCTTTTATCGTTTACTCACCATTCATGTCGCCCCAAACCTGACTTTTTCTTATGTGAAACACAAATGGAGAAATGGTCGCTGTTTTCCGTGCAATTACATTGAATGGACACTAAAACATTCAAGCTTCATGAACAGTATTTCACATTTTCTGAAGCCATATGATAGCTTTAGGTGAAGAAAGTTATGAAATTTACATGATGTTTTTTTTTTAATAACACTTTGCTTCCCCTCTGCATCTTATAACCTCTAATTTTCTATTTCTTTAGATTGATTGTTGTTACCTTTTATTTGTATTTTATATGTTTATAATTACTTTTCTGAAGCTAAATCAGCTAAATCCTGCGGGACATAACTGTAAATATATATTTTGTTTATTTAATATATACATATTTTATATTTTATATACTATACCTGTTACATTGTTTGAAATCTATACTTTTTCATGATTTTGAAATATTATGCATAATTTGCATAGAATTATTTTGTTAAAACAAAATACATTTTTAGTTTGCATTACATCCTATTGAAGGTAAAGTATGACGAGTGTTTGGGTCCAAACAACATTGGACCCAATTGACTTACATTATATGGGAATAAAAAAAAATCTAAATATCTCTATTCTCTTTCACAGAAGATTAAATAATTGTAACTTTTGAACTATCCCTTTTAGGAAAAAGTTCTTTTTTTTCATAATACCTAAGCCCGAGTATTAAACTGCACCAATTAAGTTACACACATTGGTTGATTTGTTGAGGGCAGTTGTGAGAACATTTGACTTGGACCTGCCAAAAAAACAAAAACCTGGCAACCACCCTAGCAACCACAAAACAATGTAATAAAATCACTTGTAAACCACATAGGAATGCCTTGACATCCATCCAGCACTTTAGCATGAGCGAGTTCCTTTTATACTTGTGTTAAAAAACAAACAAACAAAGGAATGGAAACAGGGTGCAGCTGTCAGCAAGCACTGCTCTGCCATTCATTCAAACTTAATTTGTTCTCATAGCTGGGACTGAACGTTTCCTCGTTTTGAGGATGAAAATCTCCACCGCACGCTAAATTATCCACAAGCGCTCACTTTGATCCGGGAGGGGGCCGCAACGGAAGCAGCTAAACTCTCAGCGCTACAGTTCTGGGTGCCCTCGTTTCACGGCTGAATGTATTAAGGAATAGTGACACGATCAAGGCTGTTTTTTTTTTTCATACTGGTCCCGATGAAAAAAGATGAAAGGGCCGAACCAGACGAATGCATCCCAGCGAGATCGGCACAAACTTCTAACATACCAACTGCTGTGATGCTTCTGTAGAGCTATTCAGTGAAAGCAGGAAATTGAGATGGCAGGGGAAGTAAAGGAGGTGGAGAAAGATGGAGAGAGATGGGCTGCCCTCGAAAAACTGAAAGAGAAGCCCTCAAGGAAATGATGAGGATGCATATCTTTTAGCGTAGGTCAAACTAGGTGATGTTTTCAATTTTGACTTCCTGCACAGTCCAGTGAGCAGCTTTAAATGTTGAAACGGAATACTTCAGTCTCAATATACTGCAGTCAGTGGTATTGAGGCCAAATGACCACTTGGAGCCTTTTTTAATGGAAAGAAAGAAGAAACTAATTTGGTTAAGGTAATGAAAATAGTAACGAAAGTAGAAAAATAACTGGTCAAATTGTATAAGAGTATGTGACAGAACATAAAAGGGGGGTGGGGGTGGGGGGGCATTTTACTAGCACAAAAGTGCTGGTTGCATGTTTTTTTTTTAAATAAGAAATTGTAAAATATTCAAACCTAGCCCTACAATATCATTTATTTATTTTATTTTCTTTGCTTAAAAAGTAGCAAAAAATATTTAAAAACAAAAATATATAAATATAGATTGTATATACACAGTATGTTATATATATTAATTTAATTATAAATTAATACATAAAAATAGTATAGAACAATTAAAGTGGATAAAAAAAAAAAAATTGTGCTTAATTGTATCTATTTTGTAAATCACATTATTACCACATGGCACAAGCTGATTGGCTTCTGCTGATCCTGCAGCCAATGAGATTGCTTGCTCAACATTTAAAGGGATAGTTCACTTTGAAATTAATTTTTGGTATGTTTTACCTTACCTCAAGGGCATCCAAGATGTAGGTGTCTTTTTTTCCGCAGTAGTTTCAATTTTTATATTTTTAGGTCAAACCGTTTTTGTCTGTCAGTCATATCATGCAGGTCTATGGTCCAAGTGATCTGAGGGCGCTCGCGCATCCTGGTGTGTGACGTGTACACAGACTGGTGCATAGATATATACACTAGATGTTGCCTTAAAAACATTCGTTCCAATGAACTGCCGTAGACAAGGCGACATCTAGTGTATATATGTGTCTATGCACCAGTCTGCGCACACGTCACACACCAGGATGCGCGTGCCCTCAGATCACTTGGACGTGGCTGTGTATAAGAGCTAAAAACGATATAAATACTGTTCGTTTTCTCACACAAACTGCTCGTTTCGTGTCTTAGGCCATCAATGTGTACTTACGATGGGGGATTGTTTAATTTGGACGATGGGGAATTGTTTTAATTTGGACTCTGTGCTTGCTCTTTGAGACCGTGACCATAGACCTGCATGATATGACTGACAGACAAAAACGGTTTGACCTAAAAATATCAAAATTGAAACTACTGTGGAAAAAAAGACACCTACATCTTGGATGCCCTTGAAGTAAGCTAAAACATACCAAAATTTAATTTCAAAGTGAACTATCCCTTTAAATAGTCTGGTGCAGTAGGCTAGTCCTGTAGCCTGCTATCAGAGTTCCTCTGATGTTAGTTCCTCCTAAATTAGTTTAAATCAAGATCAGTTAAACCAATAACAACACTGCACCAGTCAAGACAGTTTACCTCCAACAACAACAACCATCTTAACTAGCTTGTACAAGTAACACACCAGAACTGATCATTCTAAAACTGATTAAGACCATCTTGGAATATGAACTGGTCTAAACTGTTTCTTCATCAGCAGGGTTATTCTGTTGCTGTGGGCTGTATTGATTGCATAAGCTTGTTTAATCAAGCGTAATCTTGTTTGGCTTCATAAAAAAGTAATCACTCACCAGCCTGGTTGGTCGTGATGTCTATGGAGACGTGCTGGGCAGGATACGGGCTCTTGTTGGTGACACCGTTGACCGCCTGGATCTCAAACGTGTAGAGAGTGTGGGCCAGAAGGTTACTGATGAAGACTCTGGATTCGGTCAGTCCCAGCTGCCGGGGCTGAAATTCCACATTGTCATCGCAATGGGAACAGGCTCGCCGGTCCGCTTGGCATTTCTTACAAACAATATTGTACATGACGTCCTCGCGACCGCCTGTCTCACGCGGGGAGTGCCACTCCAGAGTCACGGAGGTCTCGTTCACGATGGAGATGACATTTCTTGGCCCAGAGGGAACACCTGACGAGAAAGTAAAGACACGTGAGAATACTGAAATTCATTAAGCAAACTATGAACATGGTGCTGTGAAAGAAATGTTGTTAATGCCAGTGGGGGGGAGAGGAAGAGCGTTTTTGTGCGACTAATAACATTTGCATTTGTCTAGGCTCTTTAAATTGCACTGCTCTGTAATTGCAGTGCAGTAATAATTACAACTCTTACATTGGCTTTTTATTAAATTACACTAATTTTGACACTTGAATAATAGAAAATGAGTCATTTTAGATTCAGTTGAAAAACTAATACCTTTAGACGACATTTAATTGCATGATATGCTTACCTCATTTATCATTTAAGCATTTCTATTCCTCTCTTGAAGCAATAGTTCACCCCAAAATGAACATCTATTATAATTTAATCACCTTTATGCCATTATAAAGCCATGATTTTCTTTCCTCCATTGAACACAAAAGGTGAAATGGTACAGATCACACGTTCATCCAGTTACAAAGAATGGAGACTGGAGTTTTCATGCAGCCGTGCAGCGGATGCAGCCGTGCATCTGTATCTGTTACAATCTCAGAATTATCTGTATCTGTATCTGTATACGGATAAATCCGGATAAATCCAATTTGTTTTCATTTAATAAATATGCCTTGTAGAAATCATAATATATATAAATATATATATATATATATATATATTTGATATTTTATTATAATTAAAATGCATTTAAATAGTCTACCATCAAATTAAAATAATACTATTAAATGTTGAATAAAAAAAAAAAATCTTCATTTAAATAGTTTTTTTTTTTTTTTTTTTTTTTTTGATGAACTCACAGCTCGATTGGACTCCTGTCGTGTCAAAAGTGATACGACTTTTCAGTGTTATTGATGTCGCCATCTTCTTTGATATTACTTTGGTCACAGTCACTATGGTTACTGGTAAAAGAATACTGGCTTAAATCCTGTTGCACGTTCAATTCAGACAGTATTCGAGGCGCTACTGTAAATAAATGCAGTTGTCAATCCCAAAAACTGACAGTGTGAAGTCAGAAAGTTTTGGAATGACATGAGGGTTAATTTCTGGATGAACTAATCCTTATTTATTTAAACTGATGTTACATTCCCCAATGATATTTAATCACTTATTTAATTAAGTTCACTTAATACTATGTGCAGAATGTCAGCTGATGATAAGTCACAGTAAATCTTTTCTGTGTAGTTAAAGTTTAAAACATTTTCTACTCAACTACAAGAAAGTCGTACAGAATGGAGCCGTGCTGTGTTTTTCCTTTCAGCTGTGGTCTCGGTCCCAGAACGACGTGTAACTGTTTATAATTACCATGCAGAGTGGCGGTCCCCGAAGGCCGTACATCAGCCCACTAACTCAACACTGTGAGTGGCTTTTCATCAACAGTCGGAGTAAGGGAACAAGGATTTAGTAATGGCTCTTTATCACAACCTCCTGGATCCATTCATACACATCCAGCCTTCCCACTACAGCCACAGGGAGAAACCATATTGTGTTTCTGATAAAGCAACGACTTCCCCCGGTGCACAGAACATCCGGCCAGGAACTGAGGATTTACAGATCACGGAAAGGTTGTGATGTTAACTATAGACCGCAACTGAACCAGATGAGAGCCAGGAGAGGTTCTGGAAGGTTCAGGTTGGATTTTCATGACCAGCCACTTTAACGAAGAATTTGAGTGACTTCTCCTTGAAATATCAAACCTGGCGAGGAAACGTTCCAGCACTTGAAGCAAGAAAAGAATGATTTCACTCAGGCCGAGACACAATGAGCTATTGTGCAGGCAGGGCCTTGTGGGATAGAATCAGGGGCTACTGGGATCCTAAACATGGAAAACTGATGAAAGAAGCAACCTCGAACTCTGGCAACCCTGATGATTAGCCAATCAGTTGAGCAGAAGGCTTCTGACAGCTCTTGAATATATATGTGCATGTGTGTGTTTGAAAAATAAAAAATAAAATAAAACACAATATCTAGAAATAACATTTATATCAAAAATATATATACATGTATGTGAAATGTAAAAACATGCATTTCTGTAAGAGATTCAGACTCTATTTTTTTTTTTTGCCCTATTCAGGGAACAGTGCCATAGATGTTTTAAAAGGTCTGTGAGGATCCATAAAGCAGCAGCTCTTTCTGCTTTGTTAGCAGGGAGTGTTTCATTCAGACAGTGAGCTGGTCACTATCCAAACAGCAGGGCTTTGCTTACACCACAGTTAACACCCAAAGCACTGTTTGATTAGGTGCTACGACAGCAGAGATGTCTTACTCACTATATCTCACAGTCAGGCTTAAGAAAGGCAGAGGGGAAAGGGTAGAGAGCGAGAGACGGGAGGAGAAAAAGCGCAAGTGAATCAAAGTGGAGGTGGGCCATATCTGGAACTAGGCCAGAAGGAGTGTGTGTGTGTGTGTGTGTGTGTGTGTGTGTGTGTGTGTGTGTGTGTGTGTGTGTGTGTGTGTGTGTGTGTGTGTGTGTGTGTGTGTGTGAGAATGAGGCCATGAGATGCAGCCAGTTCCAACACAATTAGCCGGTTCCCAAAGGAAATCCAGACACACCAAGAGCAGCTTCAGTACTTACACGCACGCAAACATCACCATAATTGACATCATAAAGGTACTGAATTGATATTCCTGGTTAAAATCAAATTTTATTGTGGATTGTTGATGCAGGAGGAGATACAGTTTACAGTTAGAACAGGTGTGTGTGTGTGTGTGTGTGTGTGTGTGTGTGTGTGTGTGTGT